>NW_017674090.1:98991-109097 GCF_001879085.1 Nicotiana attenuata | reverse complement strand
TCGAGCGTCTCTTCTAAACCAAAGGGAAGAAGCGTCAAACGGGATTAGTTTGGATTTTCTATTGGGATGAGCCGTACTTATTCAAGATTTGCACCGACGGACGTGATCCGGAGGTGTGCCCTGAGGAAGAGCAGTTGAGTATCTTGAGGCTTGTCATGCCTCTCCCTATGGTTGCCATCATGGCGGGGCGAGGACAACTTCGAAGGTTCTGAGTTGTGGGTTTTATTGGCCAACTTTGTATAAAGATGCAAGTAATCTTGTGAAGAGGTGTGACGAATGTCAAAGAGCGGGTGGTATTTCGAAGAAAGATGAGATGCCCCTCAACCCCATTCTAGAATTGGATATTTTTGATATGTGGGGTATCGATTTCATGGGCCCATTTGTAAGCTCGTGCGGGAACACCTACATTCTAGTGGCAGTTGACTATGTTTCAAAATGGGTTGAGGCTGTGGCTTTGCCCAACAATGAAGCTAGGAGTGTGGTTGCGTTTCTCAAAAAGAGCATTTTTACAAGGTTTGGCACTCCTCGTGCTATAATAAGTGATGGGGGTCGCACTTTTGCAAAAGAGCTTTTGACACCTTGCTTGCAAAGTATGGTGTCAACCACAAAGTTTCTACTCCTTATCATCCTCAGGCGAGTGGCCAAGTGGAAGTCTCAAAAAGGGAAATCAAGAGTATTCTGTCTAAAACAGTCAATGCAAATAGGACCGATTGGTCTAAGAATTTGGATGATGCTCTATGGGCTTACAAGACTGCTTACAAGACTCCGATTGGTATTTCTCCGTACCGGTTGGTGTTTGGGAAAGCTTGCCATATACCGGTTGAGTTAGAGCATAAGGCCATGTGGGCTTTGAGGAAATTGAACCTTGAATGGGATGTGGTAGCAAATCTTCGTGTGGAGCAGCTTAATGAACTTGATGAATTCCGATTCCATGCCTACTCCAGTTCATCCTTGTATAAGGACAAGATGAAGTACCTTCAGATAAATATGCTCGTGGCAAGGAGTTCAAAATGGGTGATTTGGTTCTCTTGTTCAACTCTCGGTTACGTTTGTTTCCGAGAAAGCTGAAATCAAAATGGAGTGGACCTTTTGAAGTGGTGTTTGTGACTACGTTTGGTGCACTTAATTTGAAGAACAAAAATGGGGAGGTTTTCAGAGTCAATGGACACAGGGTCAAGCACTACCTGGGAAAAATTGATGACAGCCACGTGGTGGCACTTCTTCATCTAAAATGATTTGATGGTAACATGCGTCGTGCCGCGACGTTAAATCAGGCGCTTCTTGGGAGGCAACCCATGTGTTTTTCTTTTCATTTTTCTTTGATTTTCATTGTACTATACGATATATTTTTGGACTGATTGTGAGATGCTACAGGATTGTGTTGACGCAGTGCAGGACAAAGTGGAAAAGAATTGATCAAGTCTCTGAAGTTTGCTGTGCGGACCGCATTACATTTTGTGCGGCCGCAAAGAACTTAGTGTGGGGGCACAAAATCAGTGCGGACCGCACTGATGGTTGATGTGAAAACCAACTCTTTAAAGTTTGCCACCGCGGCCTCCCAAGAGGAGGAGGCTGATTCCCTGTTCAGATGATGCAGTCATACGGTTGAAGGACCCGCAGGGAGATTCCTCCAGCCAGCCCCAGGACTCAGCCCAGGACTCAGTCCAGGTCCAAGCACAGGTCCCAGCAGAGCCACAGGCCACAGGGAGCCAGTCACAGGTTCCCGAGCAGACAGAGGACCCAGGGACCCAGACTCAGGATCCCGAACGGACGGAGGACCCATAGGGAGTTTCTTTTTCCTCTCTTCTCTCTTTTTGTGCTTATTTTGGTTAGTTGGTATTGAGGACAACACCAGCTTTCATTTGAGGGGGTAGCCCTACTTGGATTTGGATGATTGTATGCTTTCTTTCCTTTTTTATCTTTGGTATGTATATAACTTTAGCATTTCATTGCACTCTTCGTACTTTTTACTTTGGGTCTGTATATAAAGTTACCTTCTTATGTATATATTCATTCTCCCTATTGTATATTCGTCTAAATCCCCTCTTGTACATATTCATTTTACTTTCTGCATTTTTCATTTCTTAGCTTCTTATTTTATGTTTGTAGCTTCTTGTTTTGAGTTTTTTTTTGCAATAAGCCTTTGGTTTTCTTAATGCCACAGTTCTTTCCAAAGGTGGAATCTATGTGAACCGGGTGGCTCTTCCCGATAATGGATGGCGTGACAACCTTCTTAAGGGTTTGAGTCTGTTTTTCTTTTTGCTTTTTAGTAGTTAGTTGGTAAGGGTGCCTCAAGCAAAGCTTCACTTGGGCCTAACACATTTGTCTTTGATCCCATGGTCAAAAAACAAATCGTTGTGTGTACGATGGTGAAAGTTGTGACCTTGAGACTCTTGTGTTGGCCGATAATCGTCAAGTGGTTTTTTGGGACCATTGTGTGCTTAAATCTTATCTAAGGTTGTTGTGGGCCCCCGACTCCGTGTCTTTAGCAATCCCAAAGCTTGTGTGGTGAGAATTTGAATTGTAAGTCCAAGTCCCGAGCCATCGGTCTAGAACTTGCCCTGAATGTTTGTCTAGGTGAAATCCTAAGTGGAATTTGACTTGAGACGTGATTATAGGCTCTCCTTGATTCGAATGATATCTTGAACACTTCCATAGCCTACCAATAATAAAATCCCTAGTCAGCCCTTTTGAGCCTTAGACCTTTTCCTGTAAAGAACCACGCTACAAGCCTTTACCCGTTCTAAAGATACCCTCTCTTGGCACCCGATCTTTCCTTAGCACATGGCAAAAGTATAAGTTTGGGGGGAGAGACGAGGATTGAAACAAAGTGGTAAAAGGTACAAAATGAAGAAAAGGAAAAGCAATGAAAAAGAAAGAAAATCAAAAAGACAAAAAGAATGTTCAATGTGGAAAAGAATGAAGGGATTCAATAAAAGCAAAGAATGAAAGGTGTGGAAAGTTTAGAAAGGAGAAAAGATTTGAAATGAACAAGAAAGAGTGACAGTGTGTCTCTCTAACCCCTTAGAAAGAAGTGAAATGACTTAAAAAGTCAAGTGAATGTGTGCCAAAATGAAGCAAAAGAAGTGCTAAAGGGAAGATGGAACCTACTTACACCAAACATTTCCTACCCTACACCAAAAGCCTTTACTATGTCTCCACAAAAGCCCTATATGATCTTGAGTTGAATGAAGCTTACATTAGTGGTGACTCATATAAGGGGCAAGCATATGGTACCTAGTGCCGGACTTTTGACTTTTCCTTGAGAGAGATGAGTGTATTTCCATCAACCTTGTTCTGAGTGATACTATCCTAAAGGTGAGGTTTGCTTAGGGAGAGTCGAGGATGTGTGAGTTTGGGTTCCACAATGACCAAAGTAATAGAAAGAGTTCCTTTGATGTATTGAGTCAACTCTTGATGCTCTTGTGTCGCACTAGATCCATGGTGTTTAAAAGAGTGGATGTTGTTAATGCTTCATTTGAATCGAGGGCAATTGTTAGTCCCAATTGATGCTAGTTGACGTCACTTTAGGTCAGCCGAATTTTCTTGGATTTACTCTTAAGGGGTGGGTCTTATTTTGTTTGCTTGAGGACAAGCAAAAGCTTAAGTTTGAGGGAGTTGATAACTAGGGATTACGATGCATTTTACACTCCTTCTTACTTGAGTTTTGATTAGAAATGTGTACAAAATAGTCCCAAAGGCTTACGTGTTGTACTTGATTGCAGGGTTTGATCAACAAGGTGACAATTCGTCAAAACCAGCTCAAAAAGGAGTGAAACATGCACAAGTACCAAGAACAAGTCCAAGCTCAGCAAAACAGGACCAATGCAGCCGCACTCCATTCTATGCGGTCCGCAAAGGAGAGATTCAGAGAATGCTCAATTTCAGGCAGCCAAGTGATGCGGCCGCACTCCATTCTGTGCGGTCCGTATTGACTTCATTGCGGCCGCACTTGATTCTGTGCGGTCCGCAAAGCTAAACTTCAGAGAGCTGTCAAGTTGGAGGATTGATGCCAATGCGGTCCGCATTCCATTTTGTGCAGACCGCAACAGGAGCCACCGCGGCCGCGGTGCATTTTGTGCGGTCCGCGGTGGCCATGTTCAGAGAGCAGGATGTTTTAGCTAAGAGCCTTAGTGCGGCCACACTCGATTTTGTGCGGTCCGCACTAACCCCGCAGGGGTATTTTTGTCCAGCATTTTTGACCTAGTATAATAGTTTCTTTTCCCATTTTTAGGTTATGAGTTAGCTTCTACAGCTGAGCTGCGCTCGTGAATAATGTTTTCTTACTATTTGGAGTAATTTTACAAGAGTTTTACCATTGAATCTTCAAGTGTTAATTAGTAATTTAATATTATAGGTTTATCTTCATCTATTTCTTTGTTTTCCTCTATTATCATGAGTAGCTAGACCCATCAGCTAGGGTTGTGGCTCAAAGCTAGTGTGGGTAATTGATGGGTCTTGTGTTTTAAGGTTTGATTGTCTATGGGTGTTTGATATTTGGACTCATTTATGGTTTTATTGTTGAATTAGTGGTTGCAAACACTAGTTTATGCTTAGTTGATTTTGGCTCTTCTTGAGAAAGAAAGCCTAAGTCTATAAAATTAGTCCAACAAGGAATTGGGGCGTACTCAAGAGAATTGATAGCCCCAATTAAAGGGTTAAACCGAGAGATCGTAATACCCGACTTGAACCTAGATTGCTTGCACAAATGATCATACCCAATTGATCTTGAGAAAGCCAATTAGGGCAAAATCACTCGAACTACCGAGAGGTATAGAGTGAGTAGAATCGTGCAATGGTTATATCATAATCCCCAAATATGACAATCTAGCCTTAGACACGAGAACCCGTCAATTATCCACCTAGGTGAAAGTCACTCCCCTAGTGCCTTTTTAACTAATTAGACAACCTACAATAGTCTCCTCTTAGCTTAATTTAGCTTAATTTAGCATCTTAGTAGTATAAATTTAGAAGTAATATCAAAACCAAAAATGTTTAGAAGTGCAATTAGGAACAATTACGCAACTCTAACTTAGATAGAAACTCAGTTCCAATCTCTAGCTCCCTGTGGAAATCGATCCCGACCTTCTCGGGTAAAAGCTGCTTCGACCTCTCTTGCTACTTTGTAGTAGTATAGGGTTGGCCTCGATCAGGGGGCCACATATGTATTAGTTTGAAAAGGAAAAGAAAATTATTTTCTCCGATTAGTGTTTTCAACACTCTAATGCTCAAGAGTTATTTTCATGGGACATTTACGTATATAAACAAGATTTTAAACTTATTTATCCGGTTTTGTCTAAATTTTCATATTTACAGGATGTGACAAACGTTTTTTACAAAATATATACAAATTCGGTCAAAATCTACAACTTAAATACACATTTTTGGTACAGAATTTGGTCAAAAACTACAATTACATACAATTTATATACAACTAATATACAACTATGTAAGTTGTAGATTTGTATACGGTTTCTACATTCGATATACAAAATATATATAATTTGTTATGTCTTTTTCTTTGGGTTTCAATCTGAAATTTTAACCAAAATCACCTCGAATCTTCACCAAATTGTCTCAAAATTGAGATATAAACTCCAACAGATATTCCCAATCATTTGCAACAACATCCAACCCAAAAAAAAGATCGTAAAATTTGATTTTCAAATTCAAACTTCAAAGCATTTTAATGATTGTCAATGTAGTTTTAATGGATTAACATAGTTTTTAATTCAATCTACTCGCTTCTAATTAATTTTATTTTGTTTATTGATTCAAAAAGCTAAAAGAACCATAACTAAAATGATTCTTCATCAGAATTAATTTCTTTCTTATTTACTTCCTCATTTTCATAGGATTTGAAGCAAGAACTTTGCTAGGTACTAATGTTCTCAATTTTTTTCAATTAACATTAGTATTATTTCTTCAGTTAATCCACATGAAGATATTAATATAAGAATACTAATAGAGAGAGAGAGAGAGAGAGAGAGAGCGAAGAGGGAATTCCTTACTCAATTCCTATTACAAAGAGATACTCATTAATACTAATTTGTATATAATTGCTAAATTGTATATAAATTTATAATTAAGTTAAAACCTAAATAATGAGGGTAAATAAGTTTTTAATGTAGTACATATAGGTAAAAGTCCCTATTTTCATTAGTTAAGCGAAAGGGGCTTTAAATATGTCGTAGAGCCTGTTTGGTCAAGCTTCTAACAGGCCAAAATTACTTTTTTTGTCAAGAAAAATATCTTTTGAAAAATTAAGGTGTTTGGCCAAGATGAAAAAGTACTTTTAAGCAGCAGTAGAAACAGTTTTTCTGCTTTTGGGAAGAAGGTACGAATTCTAGCTTCTTCCAGAAATCAAAAAAAGAAAATTAATTTATTTAAGACAAAACTAACCTTACAATAAATTAATATTTTCCAAATTATCCCTCATTAATTTAACATTTTTCTTTTCCTTTTCCTTTTTATTTCTACTATATCTTTCTTCTCTTTTTTAGTTCAATCATATTTTATTCGCCGGACGAGATCCCGGTGAAATTCTGGAAGAGCATGGTAAGGAGGGTTTGGAATGGCTTGCTAGGTTGTTTAACGTCATTTTTAGGACGAAGAAGATGCCCGAAGAGTGGAGGCGGAGTACGATGATCCCGTTGTACAAGAACAAGGGGAATGTCCAAAACTGCAACAACTGTATGGGAATCAAGTTGTTAAGCCACACGATGAAAGTGTGGGGGAGGGTGATTGAAGGGAGGTTGAGGAGTGTATGTCCATTTCCGAGAACCACTTTGGTTTCATGCCGGGACGGTCGACTACTGAGGTCATTCACGTTGTGAGGAGATTGGTGGAGCAGTATAGGGCGGTGAAGAATGATTTGCATATGGTGTTCATTGACCTGGAGAAAGCCTATGACAAAGTTTCGAGAGAGGTTATATGGAGATGTTTGGAGGCTAGAGGAGTGCCTGTAGCGTATATTAGAGTGATTCAGGACAGGTATGATGGAGCTAAGACACGGGTTAGGACAGCAGGAGAAGACTCTGACTACTTTTCGGTTGAGATGGGGTTGCATCAGGAATCAACACTTAGCCCGTTTTTGTTTTCCCTGGCGATGGATTCTTTGACGCGACACATTCAAGGGGAGGTGCCTTGGTGCTTGTTATTTGCGGATGACATAGTCCTGATTGATGAGATGCGAGGTAGCGTTAACAAGAGGCTGGAGGTTTGGAGACATACTCTAGAGTCTAATGGTTTCTAGTTGAGCAGGACCAATACAGGGAACTTGGAGTACAAGTTCAGCGGTGTTACCCAGGAGGCGGACGGGGATATGAGGCTCTATACCCAAGTCATTCCTAGGAGAGAGAGTTTCAAGTATCTGGGATCTATATTTCAGAAGGATTGGGAGATAGATGAGGATGTCACACACCGTATCGGAGCAGGGTGGATGAAGTGGAGGCTCGCTTCCGATGTCTTGTGTGATAAGGATTTGCCGTTGAGACTTAAGGGTAAGTTCTACAAGTTAGTGGTTAGACCGACTATGTTGTATGGGACAGAGTATTGGCCAATCAAAAACTCCCATGTCCAGTAGATGAAAGTAGCGGAAATGAGGATGTTGAGATGGATGTGTGGGCATACTAGGTTGGATAGAATTAGGAATGAAGTTATTCGGGACAAGGTGGGAGTGGCCCATGTGGAGGCAAAGATGTGTGAGGCGAGGTTGAGATGGTTTGGGCATGTTAAGAGGAGAAGCACAGATGCCCCAGTTAGGAGATATGAGAGGTTGGCCTTGGGAGGTGAGAAGAGGGGTAGACGTAGGCCAAAGAAGCCTTGAAGAGAGGTGATCAGGCGGGACATGGCGCAACTTGAGTTAACCGAGGATATGATCCTAGATAGAAGGGTGTGGAGGTTGAAGATTAGGGTAGAAGGTTAGTAGGTAATCGTGCGTTTCCCTTGTCTTCTCTAGTTCGATAGTATTAGTGCTAGTACGGTACCCTCTTTTCCTTAGTTTGCTATATTCGCATGTCTTGTTACGTTATTACTTGCCATCGGTAATTCCGTAGTTTACTAGCAGTACTTCGTTCATATTCTCGTTTGCTGCCTTGAATTTAGTTTTCTAAATATATTATCTTGCTATTATTTGTTATCGGTACGTCTTTCATATTCTCTGTTGCTATCTTCGATTTAGTTTTCTAATTATTTGTCTTGCTATTACTTGCTATCAGGGCTTCCTTCACCTTCTTTAGCCGAGGGTCTATCAGAAACAGTTTTTCTGTCCTTCCAGGGTAAGGGTAAGGTTGCGTCCATCCTACCCTCCCCAGACCCCACTTGTGTGATTACACTGGGTGGTTGTTGTTGTTGTTGTTGTTGTTGTCTCCTTTTCCTAAGAGTGGATTTTAATTTATATTGAATGATATATTTTAAAGTATTTAAATTATCATATCAACAACAAGTAAAAACAAATACTCAATGTTATTGCTTTGGAATAACTATATTTTATATAAATTGAAAATTTTAATTTATATTTTTTACTTTAGAATTCATTTATAATAAATATTTAGATTTATTTTTCTTTTTTAAATAATACTAATTGAAAATTAAACTTTTACTGTATTTTTCGTAATTTGACACTTAAAAGTACTTTTTGAAAAAATTGGCCACATATAATGAACTTGCAAAAAGCACTAATCAAATAAATTGGCCAAACGGGCTCTTAGAAAGTCTTATATTTCTAAAATATATCCAAGATCACACAAAGGTTCTTCGCCAACATTGACCTTAGTCATCAACATGAGAGAAAGCTCCACCTCCATCCCATAGCCTTCTGATACTAGAGTGAGCTGAGCTCATGCCTGTGGCCACCATGATTTTCCAACTTGGGAAGCAATTTAGGTTGTTCTTGCATTTGTTACAAAATACTCCACCATATACTTCCTCTCAATTTATATCTAATACTCATTTTTTAGGTCTTAGGCCAAAAATAATAATATATTTTTATATTTAAAATAATTTCATTTTAAACTTTTTATCTTACTCATAATGAGATAAAATATAGCCACATAATTATCCACGTTTTGTTTTAAACTGCAAGATTCAAACGTCTTTTCTCTTTCTTAAATTTCATGCCGAGTCAAGCAACATCATATACTGAGATGGAGGGGGTCAATTTTAATAACCAAACGTATAATAAATAAACTTTACATTATAATTCCTTATATTATAGGTTGTGCATTAAAATTCTTAAATTACAATTCTTGCATTATTAATCCTTGTATTAATATTCATGTATATATTACTAATCCCGCATAACTTGCATTTAAACCAAACGGACCCTTCCTCTTTTAGTTTCTTTTAAAATAAATGAAGTAGTACGCTTGAAAAGATTTGGACTATCAACAATACATTAATTAAGTAAGATATTTTTAGTTAGTGAATTAATGTGAAGCAAATGCAAGTCCAGGAAGCGAGTGAATTTTCTCGAGTGACGCAACAGCCAACAAATATCACTTCAACAAGTATTGTTAATTTTCTTGAGTCACAAAACGAATATTAATTTTTGAAAAAATTTCACAAATGATCATATAATTATGATTTTTTTACCAAAATTATATAACTATATTTTTTCACACAAAAATCAAAGACTTTCACTAACTTATACAAAAATCATAGTGACCGGATACAACTTTTCTAGAGTATTTTTTTATTTCATGTTTTTTTATTTTTTATTTTCGGTCTAATAAATAATAACCCAATAAGAGAAACATATATTTTTGGTCACTCCCAAAATAATAGCTGATAAAATATATATTCTTTGTATATGTGTATTATATACATATAATATACACTTTTTTTTTTTTATCATTTTTGGCGAATGCCAATAGTTTCGACCCACCGGTCAATTTTATATATATACAGTCAGACCTCTCTATAACAACATCCCTATATAACAACACTTCACTATAAAGCCACGCTTTTCCGGAATTAATTTTTATGTTATGTTATAATATATATTCTATATAACAGCACTTCGATATAACATCCAAAATTATTCAGAACAAATAAGAATGTTATAGAGAGGTTTGACTCTGTGTGTGTATGTGTATATATATATA
>NW_017674090.1:95931-98971 GCF_001879085.1 Nicotiana attenuata | reverse complement strand
TATATATATATATATATATATATATATATATATATATATATATATATATATATATATATATATATATATATAAGAATGACCTAGCCCGGCGCGATCCAATACCCATATATATATAACTTAAAACAATACTAAAAAGGAAATCAATCCCCCCCCCCCCCCCCCCTTTCAAAAGAAATTTTTTTAGCTTAGAATGCATAAGATTATGACAAAAAAGAAATATGAATAATTAGAGAGTTCTTGAAATAATAATGCTATTAATTTGAATGAAAACCTTGAAAAGAAAAATAAAAGATAGAAGTGTCGTATTTTGGAGGATTCACTTTTAGTGTTATTTAAATTTTTATATATTGGTATTGGATCGGGTAGGATGGGGTCGGGTTGGGTCATTCCTATTTTAATTGGATTATTATTTATTAGACAGAAAAAAAAAACACTATTGAAAAGTTGTATTTTTCTATCATTGTTATTTTTGTGTCAATCAGTGAAAGTTTTATGATTTTTGTGCGAGAAAACAAAGTTATATGACTTTGGTAAAAAAATGTCATAATTATATGATCATTTATGAAATTAACCTTTAATTTTCCTAATATTTTTTAAAATAAGTTTGTGTTTTACATAATTAAGAACAACATGACACGTGTTAAATCATAATTGTTTTTAAAATTTGCAATTATTAAGAAAATTTAAAGATTACAAATATTACTATAAGGGGTCGTTTGGTATGAGGTATAAGAAGGTATAGTGTTGGTATAAAAATTTAATATCACCTTAATACTTTGTTTGGTTAGCAAACCTGATATAAGTTATCCCGGAATTAAAATTAGTATCGAGATAACTTATACCTTGTAGAGGGTGGAGTAATTAATGCTGGGATAACTTATACATTCTTCTTAGAAATTATGTGATTGTCATTTTTAATACGACATACCAAACAGTGGATAAAAAATAATACCAGAATAACTAATCCCAGCATAATTAATCTCAACATAACTTATCTCGACATAAGCTGTATTCAAACCAAACGACCTTAAAAGAAAATTTACATGGATAGGAAGATTTGGCACCTTGATATCATGTATTTGCCACCTAGCTAGTGCTGTTGTATATTCCATGGGTTGAACTGTTCGAACATTTATTAAAACTGCATACAAGCTAATTGGTTCAAATGTATGGGACAGTTGAATCAGTATTTAGTACTGGAGTTCAGCTCTTTTTAAATTATGGGGTTTCAAAATACTCCGCCTGTTTTAAAAAGATTAACGCTCTTTCCTTATTAGTTTATTTCAAAAAGATTGACACCTTTCAATATTTCTTTAATAACAAGCATTTATAAATATACAAATGTTATGAGAGGTTTCGGACCATAAGTTTCAAAAGTTTTACCATCACATAAATATTATGACTTATTTAAGACCACATATTCCAAAAGTAAGTTGGTGACAAGTCAAACTAAAACAATCCTTTTAAAACGGAGGAAAAAACTACTGGGTTTGATTGAACCCACGTAGAAAAGGCTAGCTCCGCTCCTTAGTTTAGCATTGAAAGGAACTTTCCTTGGTATGAGTAGACTGGAAGGACTCATATCAGGTGTGTCATCATCATCATCATACGCGGTATAATCCCACATGTGGAGTCTGGAGAGAAAAGTGTACGCAGACCTTACTCCTACCCGAATAGATAGAGAGGCTGTGTCCGATAAACCCTCGGCTCATATCAGGTGTGCAATGTTGCAAAAGATGCAGAATCTTTTTCTTTTTCTCTCTTCAATTTACTTTTTTCCTTTTGGCAAGTTTAGCCGTTGAGGGATTCAATTTCCATAAAAATACATAAGCCTCGTGACAGCTCCAGATTCAAGAACAAGTACTGCAGGAGCAGGGCGAATCCGGAACCAAAATGTTGCTATTTTGGATTCAGAAAACACAAATAAGTGTAAAAAAAAAAGGTAACCATAATATATATAACGCCAGAAAACTTGGCGCTATATAATAACAGTAACTGCACCGTTATTGTATAGCGCCAGGTTTTCTGGCGTTATACACTGTCAGAGTAATATAGCGCCAGGTTTTCTGGCGTTATACACTGACACAGTGATATAACGCCAGAAAACCTGGCGTTATATCCCTCAACAAAAAAACCCTCCACCTTCTTCACCCATCTTCTTCTTCACCATTATTCTAATCCCCAATCCAAAACCTGGTCCCCCCACTATCCGCCATTATAAAAAAAAGAAATATTTTGGGTCCCCCCGGCACATAAAACTTGAAGAACGTAGGTCCCACACTCGAGTAGAGCTTCTTGTTATTGTTGATTCACGCTTTCGGAGTCAAATTTTAGATCTATTTGCTTTCCGAAAATTCTAAATCGAGGTATTTCGATTTATTTTAAGTTGAAACTTTTATAATAATGCATATTATTTGATTTGTATGTGTTCTATTTCGGTTGGTGGTTTTATTTTCGAAATTAGCATCTTAAATTTATCCGGATTTAATTTTACTGTTTTATATAAAAATATAAATTTGTCAAATAAATTTGTCTGTTAATATTCTCATTTATATATATGTGCTTTCATGCCGTTTTGTATTTTATTTGCAATTAAATTTATTTGTTATTTATGTTTAGTTTAGATTATTTTTTAGCGTAGTAAAATCTAGACCTTTTTAGCATAGTAAAACGTAGACCCTTTTAGCGTAGTAAAATTTAGAGCCTTGTAGCGTAGTAATGTGTAGTATTTTAGCTTAGAATTTCTTTTGTTTTAGTATCTATTACTGGTATTTCGATCCTCAAAATATGGAGCCCGGAACCCATACGTAAGTAATTTATACAATTAAGTTATTAAAAAATATGAATTTAAATTATAAAAAAAAATATATAGACAATATGCCTCAAAATATGGAGCCCAGAACCCATACGTAAGTAATTTGTACAATTAAGTTATTAAAAAATATGAATTTCAATTATAAAAAAATACATAATTATTAATGATAATTTTGTACCACTGGGCCTCAAAATATCGAGCCCGGAACCCATACGTAAGTAATTT
>NW_017674090.1:91902-92709 GCF_001879085.1 Nicotiana attenuata | reverse complement strand
CGCATCTAATATTGGTGACAACAACTTGAAATAACCACTCTAGTAAACTTATAATCTCAATAAGAATAACAGAAGAAGCAAAAAGAGAAAAAATTTACTACTACTGTAATAAGTAGAAGATTCAATAATAATCAAGATTTATAGACAGTGGATGTAGACAAACTATTCATCTTTGTGAAAACTCTACCATCTGTTCACTGGTCTGACACCCTTCATCACCTAACCTAATAAAACAATAAAACAAAAGAACAAAAAAGAAATACACACAAAAAAAAAACTTTTTTTCAGCAGGGGTTGCATTCAGAATCATTGAAAAGCTCTAACTTAAGTTTGCTTCTGCAAACAGGGCAAAAGGGGTGTTTTAAAAGCCACATATCAGCACATTCAAGGTGGAATCCATGATTACAACCAGGAACCAATCTCACAAATTGTTCACTTTCAATATTCTCCAAACATACTGCACAATCATTGCTTAAAACTAAGTCTTTGCCTGTGATTTTGGGGAGTTTATCCAGTTGTTCAGCTGAAAGACCATTTTCTTTTGTGGGCTTCACAGGTTGATCTTGATGGGTACTAGAGTGGTGGTAAGTTGCTGCATACCAAACTAAACAGATGTAGACAAGAAAAACAACGCTCATACCAACACAGGGAAGAAAAAGTGCAAGAAACACTGTAAGAAGCATTGTTTAATAATGCGATTAAATTCAAGTGAGTAGTAGAAGGCTGATATTGGGCAGTTGTGGAGAAAGAGGAAAAAGAGAGAGACTTAAATAGTGTGAAGTGTTGGCACACCCCCATATATATATA
>NW_017674090.1:80960-87608 GCF_001879085.1 Nicotiana attenuata | reverse complement strand
TTTTTTTTTTACATATATAGCGCCAAATAAGTTGGCGCTTTATTTTGAATTATTGTACTGGTCAGGAAAAAAAAGGATATAACGCCACTCTTTCTGGCGCTATATCACTGTCAGTGTATAACGCCAGAAATAATGGCGTTATATCACTCATAGTGTATAACGCCAGAAATAGTGGCGCTATATATTAACGGTGCTGTTACCGTTTATATATAGCGCCACTATTTCTGGCGCTATATATATTTTTGTTACCTTTTTTTTTTACATCTATTTATGTGTTTTGAGTCCAAAATAGCAACATTTTGGTTTCCGACTCGGAGCAGGGCAAGTCACCAGAAAAATCTCGCATCAATTATTGGTGACAAACAACTTGAAATAACCACTCTAGTAAACTTAATTATCTCTAATAAGAATAACAGAAGAAGCAAAAGAAGAAAAATTTACTACTACTGTAATAAGTAGAAGATTCAATAATAATCAAGATTTATAGACAGTGGATGTAGACAAACTATTCATCTTTGTAGAAACTCTACCATCTGTTCACTGGTCTGACACCCTTCATCACCTAACCTAATAAAACAATAAAACAAAAGAACAAAAAAGAAATACACACAAAAAAAAAACTTTTTTTCAGCAGGGGTTGCATTCAGAATCATTGAAAAGCTCTAACTTAAGTTTGCTTCTGCAAACAGGGCAAAAGGGGTGTTTTAAAAGCCACATATCAGCACATTCAAGGTGGAATCCATGATTACAACCAGGAACCAATCTCACAAATTGTTCACTTTCAATATTCTCCAAACATACTGCACAATCATTGCTTAAAACTAAGTCTTTGCCTGTGATTTTGGGGAGTTTATCCAGTTGTTCAGCTGAAAGACCATTTTCTTTTGTGGGCTTCACAGGTTGATCTTGATGGGTACTAGAGTGGTGGTAAGTTGCTGCATACCAAACTAAACAGATGTAGACAAGAAAAACAACGCTCATACCAACACAGGGAAGAAAAAGTGCAAGAAACACTGTAAGAAGCATTGTTTAATAATGCGATTAAATTCAAGTGAGTNTATAGTGGCGGGGACGATTCCAAGGTGGAGAAGGTGCATATGGCCGATTAAAATATGGTCGAACTAGAGGTGGACCTCGTGCTGGTGGTTGTCCAATAATAAGTGCCAAAATTTCTGGGGGTAGAGGAGGAGGATGAACCATAGCTGGTCTTCCCGGACGTCGCTGTGGATAGGGTGGTACAGGAAACGGAGGCCATAATGGAGGAGGAGGAGGAGGAGGAAAACGGATGCCATAAGGTGGAGGATGACGAAGAGGAAAAGGAGGTGGAGTTGGCGGAGCGACGGGGTTTGGTGGTGGTGGTGATGGTGAAGGCCTTCGGAGGTATCCCGGCATTGTGAAATTACTATGATGCGATGAATTTGCAATGGTTTTAAGAAGGGAAAAGGGGGTTAGGGTAATGAGTTAATTAAATCATTTAGAACAGATAAAAAGGGCTTATAAATGAGATGAGAATTGAGATATTGCATCATTCTAGAAGAAATAGAGTTTTATTAGGAGTCCAAGTATGAATTGTATAGATGACTTTGTGAGATTTTATAGGGAAACATTTTCAAAATCCCGTCGATTCGGTTGGACTAAAAAATTTCAGAACCCAAGATTTTTATTTTGTTGAATATTGCGATAATTCTCTTTTTTTTTTCCAAAAGTTATTTCTCAAAATGGTCAGTCAAACATTCAATCATATGGCTAGTTTGTTACTACCTCCGGTCCAAAATAAGTGATTTTTTGGCCTTTTTCTTGTGGTCCAAAATAAGTGATTTTTCCAGATTTCAAGAATGAATTAATTATTTTTTTCCTACATTGTCCTTGAAGTAAATAGTGTTGAAATATGTGTTAGGAGTGTTTATGTGAGATAGTAAAGGTTAATATGGTCAATTCTATTGCTAATTAATGCTAAAAGGTGAATTTCTTAATTTGTGTGAAAACATCCAAAAATCACTTATTTTGGACCGGAGGGAGTAATTAATAATGAAATTGACGTTAATTTGTTCAATGGAAACACAATAAATACTCATAGGCTCTTTACTCCAAGGACAACTTTAGAAAAAAGAAGTAAATTTCTTTTTGAAATATAAAAAAATCAAATATTATGAACTTTAAAAAAAACTGAAAAATCAATTAAAGTGGACATGAGGGAGTAACAAATAATTTCGGTAAGAAAGAGGTATTGTTCCATTGGGAAGGCAAAGCTAGAAAAACTGTTTAGTGCCTTCCATGCCTATTTCGCCACAAGTACTAGTCTATCCCACTCTCTTTTCCTTTTATTTCTGTTATACCTTTTTGAATTATCTTTATTTTTAATTTAACCATTATCTTCTAATTTCTTCTTCCACTTTATGTGAACCTATTTCTTTCTTGGCCCGTTCAAAAAAGAATGACTTCTTTCTAAATTTGAAAATAATTTGGCTTAAACTTACAATTCTATCCTTAATGAGAAGCTTTTATAACCACACAAATACTCTGGACCCTTTTTTGACTTGTTTAAGACCACAAATTCCAAAAGTCTTTATTTTTTAAACTTCGTGCTCAGTGAAACAGGTTCACATAAATTGAAATTGAGCTAGTAATTAATTTGGTGTTGGTGGGGTTTGTTGGGGGGGGGGGGGGTTAGACAGCCAAACAAAAACAAACTAACAGTTTCTTGAAGCTGATCACAGAAGTAGCTTTGGGGGATTTCTTCTTTCTTTATTTAAAATTGTAATCTGCACTGCATAGTGCTTTTTGCTTAGTTGTCAGCCACAAATACTATCCCACAGTCTTTCCTTTTATTTTTGTTATATTTGTTTTGTCTTTTCCTTTCTGAGTTTGTTTCTACTTTAGTACATGCATGCATTATCCTCGTATAAATTAGTGGAAAAATAAGTGCCAAGAAGTAAAACACTTTCTTAAATTATTGCCTTTAATCATCGAGCTATAACGATTTATTCAGAAGTTAAAAGGGACATTAACACAAAGCAGAGAAAAAATAGCTTATAAGCTCCCAAATTTAAAAGACTTTGAGTTGTGTAACCTACTGATTTTCCAATAAAGAGGATCGTTATTTTGTGTCATTAAATTCTTCAAATCGAGGGAAATTCTTTTTTGTTATCTCAAATTATAAGTAATGAAGCAATCGACATAAAAGTGCAAAAGGAAACACTAATTACAAACGATTATAATAATAGGAGGATCTGAGATTAGGTAAATCAGGTGTGCTTTTGGTGAATAAATAAATTAATGTGCAGTTCATGTTTGCCACTTAAGCTGATTAAGAAGATAAGTTTGACACTTTCTTCTTATCCTATTAGATTTGTGATAGAAAGGCATTATTATATGAGATTTTATCCTCTTCTTTTGCAGCATTACTTTAATTTGAGGACTTCATTAGATATATTAATATTTGGAATTGGATGGTAATCATCTTTTGGATAGAGGCATTATATGTTTGGCCTTTCACCAATTGCTTTTGGCCTCTGTTCATGTCCTTGCACAATCTCTTGCGTGGAAGTAAGATATTTTTCTTTCTTTCATTTCATATGTTATTTTTCTATTTTCTCCTAACCCGATTTTCATTTTTGAAAAGTGACTTATAGCATATTTGGTCAAGGTGCAAAAATAACTTATTTTATATTTTTAATCAAGAACTCTTGGTCAAGAAGAAGAAGTAGACGGTTAGAGAGAGAAGAAGATGACAGAGAAGAAGAAAGAGCTTAATTTCTTATTCAATCAACTGACCTCCTTTCGTATATAAAGCTACTATTTATAACTACTTATAACTAACTAACGGATTGTACAACTAGTAATACTTAATACTTATGAAATGACTCTATTGTCCTTGTATCATTTAACACTCCCCTTCAAGCTAGGTGTAGCAAAGATGTTAAGTACACCTAGCTTGGAGTTTGAGATGCTCATGTTGAACTCGATTGAGACCTTTTGTGAGAATATCAGCAGGTTGCTCTTTTGTAGTGATATAGTTGGTGATGATCAGGCCTTGTTGTATTTTTTTCTCTTACGAAATGACAATCAATTTCTATGTGCTTCGTTCTCTCATGAAAAACTGGATTTGCAGCTATTTGTATCGCTGCCTTACTGCCTGTATAAATGTTAACTGGAGCCTTAAATTTTGTGTCTACTTCTTTTACCACACCTAGAAGCCAAACCGGTTCTGTTACAGTTGTTGCAAGGCTCCTATATTTAGCTTCTGCAGAGCTCCTAGAAACTGTAGTTTGCTTCTTAGATTTCCATGATACTATAGAGTCTTCTACTTTAATTAGGAAACCAGTAACAGATTTTCTTGTGAATAGGCAGGCTGCCCAATCTGCATCACAATATGTACTGATGTTGTAGCTGTAATTACTACATAACAGGATGCCCTGCCCTGGTTGATTTTGTACATATCTAACATTCTCAAGGCTGCTTCCATATGAGATTTCCTTGGTTACCAAAGAAATTGACTCAATGTTTGAACTCCAAAGGCAATGTCTGGCCTTATTACTGTTAAATATAATAACTTTCCTATGACTCTTTGATAGGTTGTTTGATTTGTTAGAGGACCTTCTTCTGTTATTAAATAAACAACAGCAAATATGCAGTGTCCCCAAAAGTTGATGGGAATCTGGGCTTGAAATCTAATATCTTTGGTGACTTCTAAAATGTGTCTGTGCTTCCTCTCAGCTACACCATTTTGCTGAGGGGTGTACGCACATATCTTTTGATGTATTATTCCTAGATTTTTGAATTAAGTATCACAAACAGAGTTCACAAACTCTGTCCCGTTATCAGTTCATATTATCTTGACCTTTTTGTTAAAATTGTGTTTGTACAATATGAGAAAATGCTAAAGGCAAACACATACATCGGGCTTTTATTTAAGCAGAAATATGTAACGACCCGGCCGGTCGTTTTGAGAGTTAGAGCCCTGATACCCTATTAACTGCTTTCTCCATATCTATTTCTACTATTGTGACTTGTCGGGAGGCTTCGTTTTGGTTTTTGGAGTGTTCTGGGACACTTAATCCTTCAACGGGAGCTTAAGCCTTAGGATTTGGACCATAGTCAGAACTGTGTGAAGATGACTCAGGAATGGATTCCATCGATTCTGATAGCTCCGCTGGATGATTTTGGGCTTAGAGGCGTGCCCGAATTGTGTTTTGGAGATCCGTAGCTCATTTAGGCTTGAAATGGCGAAAATTAAATTTTTGGATATTTGGACTTGTAGTGGAATTTTTTATATCGGGGTTGGAACCCGATTCCGAAAGTTGGAGTAGGTTCATAGTGTTGAATATGACTTGTTTGCAAAATTTGAGGACATTCAGACGCGGTTTGATAGGTTTCGGCATCGGTTGTAGAATTTTGAAGTTTCAAGTTCTTTAAGTTTGATTTGGAGGGCGATTCATGATTTTAGCGTTGCTTGATATGATTTGAGGGCTCGACTAAGTTCGTATGGTGTTTTAGGATTGGTTGGTGTCACGACCCAAACCCCGGTCGTGATGGCGCCCAACACATTGTTAAGCAAGCCCGACCATTCAACAACAAATCTCAACTTATGATAATTCAGGAATTCGAACACAGATACTAAATTACTAAACCATTTTGTCAAAATACTATAGGTACGGAGTAGTATACTGAAAACCAACAAAAATACTGGAACATAACCCAAAACAGGATCCGGTGTCACGATCACGAGCCTCTAATACAGAGTGTCATCCTATAACAAGACTGTCTAAGAAACAGAATAATGAAAGATAGGGATAGGAGGGAAGGATCAAGGCTGCGAACGCCATGCAGCTACCTCGATGCTCCCGGTGAAATGCTGCTCAGCTAGACAGGTCCTCCCTCAGACTGTGATGCACCTAAATCTGCACACAAGGTGCAGGGAGTAAAGTGAGTACTCCGACTCAGTGAGTAATAAGCATAAATAATAACTGAAGATAAGAAATCACTGAAAAACACAAGGCAACTATAACGGGCAGTACCAAACCTTTAACAGTAAGACCGGCAAGTCAATAAAGTAATAGTACAGAAAGAACCATGACAGGTAACAGGTAAGGAATGATGCAATGATGCAATGCAATGCAAATACCGGTACACTCAGGTACCCACTGCGGCGTGCAGTCCGAGCCAACCATATATTTTACGTCGACGGCGCTCACTGGGGGTGTGTACAGACTCCGGAGGGGCTCCTATAGCCCAAGCGCAAATAAGCCATCTCGTGGCACCAACCAGGCCCTCGGCCTCAATATCACATAGTACTGCTGCGGCGTGCAGCCCGAGCCATCCATAAATCCAGAAATCACAATAAGCCCCTCGGGCACTTTTAAATCAGTAATCCACAGCCCAAAAAATCATTTAAAATACCATTTGAATTTTCAAGTTTAGAAAAAGGGGCTGAGTTTGCAAAAATAGTACTTAAAACCTTGGAATGAGATTAAACAATGTGCAAAGTATGCAAATCAGTGAAATCAATCCCTGAAGGATCCAAATAACCGGCATGAAGCCCAAATACAACAGTCAAATCCAAGTAACGATGATTTCCAACAAGTTCTAGTAGAAAGACAAAGTAAAACATCACCGGGACGGACCAAGTCACAATCCCCAATAACCAAC
>NW_017674090.1:74511-80952 GCF_001879085.1 Nicotiana attenuata | reverse complement strand
TACGGGGGTGACACATCAGCCCTAGCATTTAACCCATTGTCATGCCCCTCTGTTTGTATAGTGGGGTCTAGTTCAGTTATGTCCTCAACAAAAATAGGCTCACTAATTTTATGGACAATACAAACATCTAACAAAGTCACCACCTTTCAATGTATTAAGAAAATTTAACACATCAGCATCTGTTTTTAAAATGAAATAGGCACCACTTTTGTTAACTTTACATCCAAACAAATCCACTTCTAAAAATCCTAAGTCCCTAGCAAACTTGTGAAACAACATAATATGTAGCTCATCCACATCAACTGTAGCTAAGTGAGGACAAGTTAGTCCATTTGCATACCTTAGGTCAGGGTCGGATACAAAATTACCACTGTGGTGGATTTGTAGGTTAACTAGGGTTGAAGCCATTTTCTTTTCATACCTGCAAAGAAACAAAAAAAACAGTGTTATCAATGACTATTTGTTATCAAAAGTTGCACCTTTACACAACTCCATAAACAAACCAACAAAAAAGACAGATTTTTAAAGTAAAAAAGCATCCAAGATTCCTTCTTCGTCCCCACAATGCCTTATAATATTCAGAAAATACTGTGGTGGACCGCTAACATGAACGAGACCCAACAAAAACCCAAGACACTAGGATGAAATTCTGATTTGAAAACAAAAACCCAAAACACTAAAGAGAATAACCAAATATGCCATTACATGCATGACACTACATTAAAAAGGCCTTTCACTCTAACATGTAGCAAAACACAACAAAAGCCCTATATATTAAGGGATATTAAACAGCAATTACGACCTAACCCAACCTCCCCCTAAAAAACCCTAAACAGAGCAAAATCCCCATAAATAGAAGGAAATGAAGAACAATAAAGACAAAATATGAAGAATAAATGAAGAAACTTACCCCACAAACTTTGATAACAACTGTACAGATGAAAATCCCGACAAGAACGACGGAGAAGAGAGGAGCGACTCACTGTTGTTCGATACTATCTAAGCCCTAATTTAGCGGGGTAATTGTAAAATGAGGGGAAATCTGGGTTTGGGGGGGGGGGGGTAAATAAATTTTTATCCTATTTGGCCATCAGATGTGACTTGGAGCCTACGTGGATATATATTATTGACGTGGCGTCCTACGTGTAGGCGATTGTCAAACACGCACTGGCAGCCTCCTTGGATAAGCGTTGTTATTCACGTTTTGAATAAGTATAAGTGTTTAATTGGCAAATATGTAAGTTTGGGGACCGGCATGACAAAGTGGGTGAAGTACAGGTGCCATTTAGGCCATTCTTCCTTTAAAATATCATTTGAATTTTCAAGTTTAGAAAAAGTGGGCTGAGTTTGCAAAAATAGTACTTAAAACCTTGGAATGAGGTTAAACAATGTGCAAAGTATGCAAATCAGTGAAATCAATCCCTGAAGGATCCAAATAACTGGTACGAAGCCCAAATACAACAGTCAAATCCAAGTAACGATGATTTCCAACAAGTTCTAGTAGAAAAACACAGTAAAACATCACCGGGACGGACCAAGTCACAATCCCCAATAACCAACGGCCCCGCACTCGTCATAGAGCGCGTGCCTCGCCTCAATATAGCGGTACGATGTGAAATTCCGGGGTCTCAAACCCTCAGTACATCATTTACACCCATTACTCACCTCCAGCCGGCCCAAAAATCTAGCTCGCTATGCCTTTTCCTCTCGAATTGACCTCCTCGCGCGTCAAATCTAATCAAAACCACAAGGAATACATTATAATAGGCTAAGGGAATATAACCCAATCGAAAAGACTCGAAAACACCAAAAATCACAATGTTGGCAAAACCCGAGCCCCGGGCCCACATCTCAAAAATTATAAAATTCATATCATCGGATTCCTCATCTCGCCACGAGTCCATACATATCAAATTTACCAAAATCGGAGTTCAAATGCCCTTTCAAATCCCAAATTTTCATTTCAAAAACCAAGCCCTAGTTCTTCCAATTTTTACCCAAATTTCCAAGAATTAAAGGTTGATTCTTCAATAAAATGACGTTTCTAGGTCACGAGACTCACCTCCAATCAATCCCCGTCGAAACCCTCTTCAATTACTCCCAAAAATCTCTCAAGNCTCTGCTGGTGCCATGCGATATGGAGGAATAGAAATGGGATGAGTGCCCGGCACCAGATCAATACCAAAATCAATGTCCCTGTCTGGCGGCATGCCCGGCAGGTCTGCTGGAAACACATCAGGGAAGTCCCTCACAACGGGCACAGAATCAAGACTAGGAGTCTCAGCTCCGACATCTCTCACGAAAGCCAAGTACGATAGACAACGTTTCCCAACCATCCGCTGGGCCTTTAGAAAAGAAATCACCCTGCTGGGAACATAGTCAGTCATACCACGCCACTCAATCCTCGGAACACCCGGTATGGCCAATGTGACTGTCTTGGCATGACAGTCCAGAATAGCATGGCACGGAGATAGCCAATCCATACCCAGAATAACATCAAAATCTACCATGCTCAACAGCAACAAATCAACTCGGGTCTCCAGACCCCCAATAGTCACTAGACAAGACCGATACACATGGTCTACAACAATAGTATCACCCACCGGGGTAGATACATGCACAGGTAAAGCAAGACACCCACGGGTCGTACCCAGGTGATGAGCAAAATATGAAGACACATAGGAATAGGTAGAACCGGGATCAAATAGGACAGAGGCATCCCTATGGCAGACTAAGACAATACCTGTGATAACAGCATCTGATGCAATGGCATCCCTCCTGTCCGGGAGAGCATAGAATCGAGCTTGCCCACCACCAGAACGGTCTCCACCCCTAGGGCGGCCCCTGGCTGCCTGGCCCCCACCCCTACCTGACTGGGAGGGTGCTGAAGTAGATGGAGTAGAAGACGAGGGCTGATCCCTCTGCTGAAACCGACCACCACGACGTCAAGGACAATCTCTCTTCATATGGCCAAACTCATCGCACTCGTAGCAACTGCCTGGTGCTGGAGAAGGGGACTGAAGGTAACCCCTCACTGCAGAAGAACCCTGGGCTGAAGAGGCATGAGAAGAGCTCTGTGCGGGAAAGGCACTAAGTGAAGGCTGGCCCTGCTGAAATCCCTGATGACCATGGCCTGAAGAAGCCCCACTATACTCAGGGCGAGCTGACTGAGGAGGCCTGAAGGAACGACCTCTACCACGCTGGAATTGGCCCCTAGACGGAGCACCACTGCAACTGCCTGAACTCCGAGGCCTCTTGGCCTCCCTCTCCTCACGCTCCCTGCGGCGAATCGCCTCAATATCACGAGAAGTGTCAACTACCTCCTCGAACGAGGCACCTAAAATCCTCTCTCTGGTCATCAAAATGCGGAGTGAATAGTTGAGGCCATCCACGAACCTCCTAATCCTCTCCCGATCTGTCGGGATCATCCAAGTAGCATGACGGGCCAGCTGTGAAAATCTCATCTCGTACTGGGTCACAGACATGTCCCCCTGAGTCAACCACTCAAACTGACGACGCAGCTCCTCCCTGCGAGACTGTGGCACGTACTTCTCTAGAAAGAGAATGGAGAACTACTGCCATGTAAGGGGCGCTGCACCAACAGGCCTACGCCTCTCCAAATCCTCCGACCATGTAAATGCAGCCCCTGAGAACTGGAAAGTAGTAAAAGCCACTCCACTCGACTCCAAGATCCCTGCGGTGCGAAGCATACGCTGACACTTGTCAAGAATCCCTGGGCATCCTCGCCCTCAGCACCACTGAACGCCGGAGTCTGGAGCCTACTGAACCTCTCAAGACGAGGCTGCTCATCGTCTGGCATAGCTGGAACCACATAGTCTGGAGCTGGTGCAACTGGTGCAACTGGGGCAACGGGTACAACTGGGGCAACGGGTGCAACTGGGGCAACTCCCGGTGTCTGTAATCCCTGAACAACCTGCTCAGGTGTGTGAGCAGCGGGGGTCTGATGACCTCCCCCGGTCTGTGAGGTAGCTGCTGCAGTAGTGGCTGAGACTCCCTGAGCCAGGCCAGTGCAGACGGATAGTATCTGAGCTAAAGCCTCCTAGAGACCAGGAATCACAATGGGCACTGTCGGTGCCTGAACAGGTGCTGCTGAAGCATCTACAGCTGGAGGTTGGTCCTGAACCGGGGCAGCTGGTGGATCTACAGGTGCTGCCCTCGCTGATCTACCTCGACCACGACCACGACCGCATCCACGGCCTCTAGTGGGTGGTACTGGTGGTCGTCCGCCACGTCCGGTAGCACGGGTTCTCGCCATCTGCGAGAGAATAGAATACGGAAGTTTAGTTCTCGGATCAACAAAGTCGCACGACAAGAATTTCAAGAATATGAAGTTTTCTTAGAGGTTCTGCAGCCTCTCGAGGATAAATATAGACGTCTCCGTACCGATCCGCGAGACTCTACTAAACCGGTTCATGATTCGCGAGACCAAGTAACCTAGGCTCTAATACCAACTTGTCATGACCCAAACCCCGGTCGTGATGGCGCCCAACACATTGTTAAGCAAGCCCGACCATTCAACAACAAATCTCAACTTATGATAATTCAGGAATTCGAACACAGATACTAAATTACTAACCATTTTGTCAAAATACTATAAGTACGGAGTAGTATACTGAAAACCAACAAAAATACTGGAACATAACCCAAAACAGGATCCGGTGTCACGATCATGAGCCTCTAATACAGAGTGTCATCCTATAACAAGACTGTCTAAGAAACAGAATAATGAAAGATAGGGATATGAGGGAAGGATCAAGGCTGCGAACGCCATGCAGCTACCTCGATGCTCCCGGTGAAATGCTGCTCAGCTAGACAGGTCCTCCCTCAGACTGTGATGCACCTAAATCTGCACACAAGGTGCAGGGAGTAAAGTGAGTACTCCGACTCAGTGAGTAATAAGCATAAATAATAATTGAAGATAAGAAATCACTAAAAAACACAAGGCAACTATAACGGGCAGTACCAAACCTTTAACAGTAAGACCGGCCGGTCAATAAAGTAATAGTACAGAAAGAACCATGACAGGTAACAGGTAAGGAATGATGCAATGCAATGCAAATACCGGTACACTCAGGTACTCACCGCGGCGTGCAATCCAAGCCAACCATAAATTTTACGTCGACGGCGCTCACTGGGGGTGTGTACAGACTCCGGAGGGGCTCCTACAGCCCAAGCGCAAATAAGCCATCTCGTGGCACCAACCAGGCCCTCGGCCTCAATATCACATAGTACTGCTGCGGCGTGCAGCCCGAGCCATCCACAAATCCAGAAATCACAATAAGCTCCTTGGGCACTTTTAAATCAGTAATCCACAGCCCAAAATATCATTTAAAATATCATTTGAATTTTCAAGTTTAGAAAAAGGGGGCTGAGTTTGCAAAAATAGTACTTAAAACCTTGGAATGAGGTTAAACAATGTGCAAAGTATGCAAATCAGTGAAATCAATCCCTGAAGGATCCAAATAACCGGTACGAAAAATCCAAGTAACGATGATTTCCAACAAGTTCTAGTAGAAAAACACAGTAAAACATCACCGGGACGGACCAAGTCACAATCCCAAATAACCAACGGCCCCGCACTCGTCATAGAGCGCGTGCCTCGCCTCAATATAGCGGTACGATGTGAAATTCCGGGGTCTCAAACCCTCAGTACATCATTTACACCCATTACTCACCTCCAGCCGGCCCAAAAATCTAGCTCGCTATGCCTTTTCCTCTCGAATTGACCTCCTCGAGCGTCAAATCTGATCAAAACCACAAGGAATACATTACAATAGGCTAAGGGGATATAACCCAATCGAAAAGACTCAAAAACACCAAAAATCACAATGTTGGCAAAACCCGAGCCCCGGGCCCACTTCTCGAAAACTTATAAAATTCACATCATCGGATTCCTCGTCTCGCCACGAGTCCATACAAATCAAATTTACCAAAATCGGAGTTCAAATATGCCCTTTCAAATCCCAAATTTCATTCAAAACCAGCCTAGTCTCAATTTCAAGCCCTAACTTACCCCCTTTTTGATGAATTTCCACTAATTTTCATGTTAAATCTACCATAAACTCGAATAATTAGGCCAAGGGACTTACCTCCAATCGATTCCCAGTCGAAACTCTCAAAAATCCTCGCCCAAAGCTCTCAAGGTCGCTCAACAATGGTGGAAAATACCCCAAGCTCGCGGATGAAATATGATATTATAAAACCCCTTCTGCCTACAGCGATTTTCGCTTATGCGGTCCCGCTTCCGCATATGCGGGACCTCTTCTGCGGCCATTTCCCTGCTTATGCGGTTTCTCACTTAACTTACCACTTCCGCCTTTGCGACATATTCTCCGCTTCTGCGGATTACCCAAGACCGCTTCTGCGGTTATTCACTCGCACCTGCGGACCCGCTGATGCGAAAAGGGGTTCGCTTATGCG
>NW_017674090.1:33959-74409 GCF_001879085.1 Nicotiana attenuata | reverse complement strand
GCATCAAACAACGCTAAAACCATTAAATCACATCGGATTCAGGCCTAATTTTCTTCAAAACTTCCGAAATACGCATTTGATCAAAAACCCGACCAAGACACCTCCGAATGACCTGAAATTTTGCACACATATCCAAAATCACCTAACGAAGCTGCTGCAACTCTCGGAAATTCCATTCCGAGCCCCGAATCAAAATCTCACCTACCAACCGGAATTCGCCAAAATACTAACTTCGCCAATTCAAGCCTAATTCTACACCGGACCTCCAAAATCACTTCCGATCACACTCTTAAGTTACAAATCATCCCCCGAAGCTAACCGAAACACCGGAAATCACATCCGATCCCTCTAACTCATTAGTCAACATCCGATTGACTTTTCCAATATAAGCCTTCCTTAAAGAGACTAAATGTCTCATTTTCTACCAAAACCAAACCAATTCGACTCTAATTCACCAAATGCCGATAATGGAACATGAAGAAGCAATAAACGGGGAAAACGAGGCAGTCACATGAGACGACGGGCCGGGTCGTCACAATTGGTATGCTTGGTTGAGGTCTCGGGGGCCTTGGGTGAGTTTCGGGTGCTTGACGGATCAAAGATTGAAGTTGTGTTTGTGCTGAAGTGATCAGGCTGCTGGTGTTTTCGCACCTGTGGTGGGGAGTCCGTAGGTGCGGGATCGCACGTGCGGAGTGAAGGGCGCAGATGCTAAGTTTGGAGACTTGTCCAGGGATAGCAAGTGCGAGGGTAGTACCACATATGCGATGCCCGCAGATGCGCCTAAGGAAGCGCAGATGCGGCGTAGGACTGCAGAAGCGGACAGTTTCCGCAGGAGCGCGCACGCAGGTACGACCCCGTTTTCCGCAGATGCGGACCCAGCCTTCATAAGTGACTTTCGCACCTGCGATGGATTTTCCGCAAGTGCGGTTGTAGGCTCACAGAAGCTAGTTCGTTAGGCAGAAAAGAGAGGATTTCGAGGGTTTGAATTCATTCTTCATATTTGGACTTGAGAGCTCAGATATTGGCGATTCTTCGAGGGATTTTCAGAGAAAAATTTGGGGTAGCGATTCCTAACTCGTTTTTGGTTGTATTTCATAAATCCATAGTTGTTTTTTTCATTAAATTAAGGAATTAGGTGAGAAGTTGGGAAAATGGGGGAAAAGTTCTTCAACCGAATTTCTGAGTTTTGATTGGGATTTAGACATCGAATTTGGATAATTTTGGTACAAGTGAACTCGTGAGCGAATGGGTATTTATAATTTGTGACTTTTACCCGATTCCAAGACGTGGGCCTGGGGAGGCTTTTGGGCAATTTTTCCAATTTCTCGCGTTAGCTTTGATTTCATTAGCTAGATTAGTTTCTTGTAGTTATATTTATGTTATGTAATTGATTTTGGCTAGATTTAGGCAACTTGGAGCCGGATATTCGTGGGAAAGGCATTGTGACGGATTGAGTTGAGCTTGGTTCGAGGTAAGTGGCTTGCCTAACCTTGTGTGGGGAACTCCCCTTAAGATTTTGGTACTATTTCGATATGAGAGCGCCGTGTACGTGAGGTGACGAGTACATACACGGGCTATTTGTTGTAAAACTCCATTTTTCATTAGGTCATAACATGTTTCTCCTTATTTGAATTACACTAGCATATATGACTATCCTGTTTAGTCTAGAATAACATGCCTACGTGTTTTAACTGCCTATATGAACTCTATGCAGCATGTTTAGTGAAATTACTTGCTTTCCTTGTCTTGAACTTAGTCTAAATTGTAGGTTTTCTTGCTGTAACTGTTATTTCTGTTGGTTGAGCTGCATATTTACTTTGGGACTACGGAACGGTATTTCGGGAGAGCCCCCCCTGCACTGCATATTTACTTTGGGACTACGGAATGGTATTCCAGGAGATCCCCATGCACTGCATATTTACTTTGGGACTACGAGACGGTATCTCGGAGATCCCCTGTTGTTATCTATGTGTTCTGAGCTGTTGTCTTTCTATGATTCCATTCCTATTAGATTTCCGTATTTATTTTACTACGATATTTCATTCTGTCTTATTTCAATATATTTATACCAGTAGGGCCCTAACCTGATCTCGTCATTACTCGACCGAGGTTAGGCTCGGCACTTACTAGGTACCGTTGTGGTGTACTCATGCCCTTCCCTGCACATGTTTTTTGTGTGCAGATCGAGATACCGCTTATCAGCCGCATTATCAGTAAGGCGAGGCCGCTTTAGAGACTTCAAGGTATATCTGCCGTGTTTGAAGACCTCGGAGTCCCTTTTCTACTCTTCCCCATGTCAAACACTTCTTATTTTTTCTTTTTATTAGACTCTAGAGTATAGAAGCACTGTTTCTTTCTGTAGCTTGTGACTTATGATACTCTTGGTTTTGGGAGAGTTTATGTATAGTTCGAGAGTAGTTATTGTATATGCTGAGCGACATCTTAATTTCTTTTTAAAATTTACCTGTTAGTTGTTAGATTTTATGTTTTCGTTTCATCTTTTGCAAATGTTAGGCTTACCTAACAACTAGGTGCCGTCACGACGGTTCACGGAGGGAGAACTTGGATCGTGAAAAGTTGGTATCAGAGCTCTAGGTTCATAGGAGTCGTGAGTCACAAGCTGGTTTATTAGAGTTTCGCGGATCGGTACGAAGACGTTTGTACTTATCTTCGGGAGGCTATGGAACTGTTAGGAAAATTCCACCTCATTTGATTCCTTGTCGTGCGAGATTATTGACTTCAAAATTCTAAACTTCTGTCTTCTATTCTCTCACAGATGGTGAGGACACGTGCAACCGGAGATGACCAGGTACCCGTGCCCCCTACTAGAGCCGCCTGAAGTTGGGGCCGGGGTAGAGGTCGAGGATGTCCATGTGGTGCAACTAGGGCACCCGAGAGAACTGCTACAGAAGAGCCACCAGTAGCTCCACTCGGAGCGCAGACACCTGAGGTACCTACTACTACTACAACAGCTCTTCAGGTGACCCTTGCACAGTTCCTGAGCATGATTGGTACTCTAGCTCAAGCACATCTCAGGCTGAAGGAGGAGCACAGACTCCCGCCGCCCGCACCCCAGAGCAGCGGGTTCAGGTTGATCAGATTCCAGAGGTTATACCGGTACCACCTATAGCCCCAGTTCAGCCCGAGGCTAGGGCAGTAGTTTTGGAGGAGGAGTAGCGTAGGCTCGAGAGGTACAAGAAGTACGACCCTATTACATTCAGTGGTCTAGCGTCAGAGGATTGCTAGGGATTTCTAGAGGAGTGCCACCGTATCCTCCGCACTATGGGCACAGCAGAGTCGAGTGGTGTTTCTTTCACTGCCTTCCAGCTTCGAGGAGCACCCTATCAGTGGTGGCGTACTTATGAGTTGGACAGTCCAGCTGAGGCAGCTTCCCTTACATGGAATCATTTCTCGGACATGTTTTTGAGAGAGTATGTCCCTTAGAGCCCCAGGGACGCATGGCGCGTGGAGTTTGAGCAGTTGCGCCAGGGTTCTATGACTGTTTCAGAGTATGCAGTACGTTGCAGTGACTTGGCTAGACATGCACCGACCTGGTTTCTACAGTTCGAAAGAGGGTCCGTCGCTTTATTGAGGGACTTATTCCTAGCATCAGGACTAGCATGCCCGGGAGTTAAAGATGGATATCTCTTATCAGCAGGTGGTGAGTATTGCTAGGAGAGTAGAGGGCATGCTTGCTCGGGATAGGGAGGAGAGAGAGGCCAAGCGGTCTTGAGAGTCTGGCCGTTATTCTAGTGCCCGTGCCCCAACTGCAGTTCGTCATGGTAGGGGCTATGTGAGTCGCCTCGTTCATTCAGCTCTTCCAGCTACCAGTGGTATTCCAGCTCCTCCTAGACCCCAGGAGACTTATTATGCACCGCCAGTATCTAGTGCGCCTCCTGCATGGGGTGCTTTCAGCGGTCAGTCTAGCAGACCTGGCCCGAGTCAGCCACAACAGCCACGTCCTCCCAAAGCTTGTTTTGAGTGTGGCGACACTCTCCATATGGTGAGGGATTGCCCCAGACTTAGGAGGGGCTCACCTCCTCAGATTTCTCAGCCACAACGTGCTCCACAAGGTTCCCAGGCTATGATTAAGGCACCCTCTACCACTCCACCTACTCAGCCAGCCCGAGGTGGAGGTCGGGGGGGGGGGTAGAGGTCGCCCTAGAAGGGGAGGCCAGGCCAGATACTACGCCCTTCCTGCTCGTACAGAGGTTGTTGCTTCGGATTCTGTCACTACAGGTACCGTTCCGGTCTGTCATAGAGATACATCGATTCTATTCGATCCAAGCTCCACTTATTCTTATGTGTCATCTTACTTTGCCCCGCATTTGGGCGTATCTCAGGATTCTTTGAGTTCCCTTGTTTATGTGTCTACTCCTGTGAGAAATTCTCTTGTTGTGGACCGCGTGTATTAGTCGTGTTTGATTACTCTTAGTGATTTTGAGACCAGAGCCGATTTATTATTGCTCAGCATGGTAGACTATGATGTTATCTTGAGCCTTGACTGGTTGTCTCCCCATTATGCTATTCTTGATTATCATACCAAGACCGTGACACTGGCTATGCCATGTTTACCGCGATTAGAGTGGAGGGGTACCTTAGATTACACTCCCAACAGAGTTATTTCATTTCTTAAAGCTCAATGAATGGTTGAGACGGGGTGTGACGCATATCTAGCCTATGTGAGAGATGTCAGTATTGATACCCCTACAGTTGAGTCAGTCCCAGTAGTGAGGGATTTCCCTGATGTATTTCCAGCTGATCTTTCAGGCATGCCTCCCGACAGAGACATTGATTTTGGCATTGATTTGTTCCCGGGCACTCAGCCCATCTCTATTCCTCCTTATTGTATGGCCCCTCCTGAGTTGAAGGATTTAAGGAACAGTTACAGGAATTGCTTGATAAGGGTTCATTCGGACCAATGTGTCACCTTGGGGTGCTCCTATCTTCTTTTGTGAAGAAAAAAAGATGGTTCTATGCATGTGTGCATTGATTATCGACAGTTGAACAAAGTCACAGTGAAGAACAGGTATCCTTTGCCTCGTATTGATGACCTATTTGATCAGTTACAGGGTGCTAGAGTGCTTTCCAAGATTGACTTGCATTCAGGTTATCATTGGTTGAAGATTCGGGAACCATATATCCCGAAGACTACTTTTAGGACTCGGTATGGTCATTACGAGTTCCTTGTGATTTCATTTGGGCTGACCAACACCCCGGCAGCATTTATGCATTTGATGCACAGTGTATTTCGGCCTTATCTTGACTCGTTCGTTGTTGTCTTTATTGACGACATTCTGGTGTACTCACGGAGTCGGGAAGATCATGAGCAGCACTTGAGACGGTACTTCAAACTTTGAGAGAAAAGAAGTTATATGCAAAGTTCTCAAAATGTGAGTTTTTGGTTAGATTTCGTGGCAATTTTGGGTCACATGGTTTCGAGTGAAGGGATCAAGGTGGATCTAAAGAAGGTGGAAGCAGTGCAGAGTTGGCACATACCGTCCTCAACTACAGAGATCCGGAGTTTCCTTGGTTTGGCGGGGTATTACCATCGATTTGTTGAAGCATTCTCATCTATTGCAGCGCCTATGACCAGGCTGACCCAGAAGGGTGCACCGTTTAGGTGGATGGAAGAGTGTGAGGAGAGCTTCCAAAAGCTCAAGACAGTTTTGACTACAGCCCCAGTATTGGTATTACCTTCAGGTTCTGGGTCTTATACTGTTTATTGTGATGCGTCGCTAGTTGGTCTCAGTGCGGTGTTGATGCAGGACCATAGGGTGATTGCCTACGCGTCCAGACAGCTGAAGGTGCATGAAAAGAACTATCCTGTCCACGACCATGAGCTAGCAGCTATTGTTTATACCTTGAAGATATGGCGACACTATTTGTACAGTGTTCCTTGTGAGATCTACACCAATCACCGGAGTTTCCAGCATCTGTTCAAGCATAAGGATCTTAATTTGCATCAGAAGAGGTGGTTAGAGCTGCTTAAGGATTATGACATCACCATTCTGTACCACCCTGGGAAGGCCAATGTAGTGGCCGATGCTTTGAGTCGCCGGGCAGAGAGTTTGGGGAGCTTAGCATATCTACCAACAGCAGAGAGGCCCATGGCGTTGGATGTTTAGGCCTTAGCCAGCCAGTTTGTGAGATTGGATATTTCTGAGCCTAGTCGAGTATTGGCTTGTGAAGTCTCTCGATCTTCTCTTTATGATCGTATCAGGAGCGTCCGTATGATGACCCCCATCTGCTTGTCCTGAAGGACACAGTCCAGCACGGTGATGCTAAGGAAGTTACTGTTGGGGATGATGGTGCCTTGAGAATGCAGGGCAGGCTATGTGTGCCTAATGTAGATGGTTTGCGTGAGTTTATTCTTCAAGAGGCTCATAGCTCGCGGTACTCTATTCATCCGGGTGCCGCTAAGATGTATCAGGACTTGAGGCAGCATTACTTTGGAGGAGGATGAAGAAAGACATAGTGGAGTATGTTGCTTGGTGCCTAAATTGCCAGCAGGTGAAGTATGAGCATCAGCGACCGAGTGGATTGCTTCAGAAGTTAGAGATTCTAGAGTGTAAATGGGAGCGGATCACTATGGATTTCGTTGTTGGACTCCCACGGACTCAGCAAAAGTTTGATGCAGTATGGGTGATTGAGGACAAGCTGACCAAGTCAGCTCATTTCATTCCTGTGATGACTACCTATTCTTCCAAGCAGCTGGCTCGAGTTTATATCCGTGAAATTGTCAGACTTCATGGCGTACCAGTATCTATCATCTCTGATCGGGGTACGCAGTTTACATCACGGTTTTGGAGAGCCGTACAGCATGAGTTGGGTACTCGGGTGGAGTGAGCACAACTTTTCACCCTCAGACGGATGGGCAGTCCGAGCGCACTATTCAGATTCTTGAGGATATGCTCCGTGCGTGTGTGATGGAGTTTGGAGGTTCTTGGTATCAATTCTTTCCACCTGCGGAGTTTGCCTACAACAACAGTTATCAGTCCAGCATTCAGATGGCACGTTTGAGGCTCTGTATGGTAGGCGGTGTCGGTCCCCAGTGGGTTGGTTCGAACTGGGCCAGGCCAAATTATTGGGTACGGACTTGGTTCAATATTCCTTGGAGAAGGTTAAGGTGATTCAAGATAGACTTCGCACAGCCCAGTACAGATAGAAGAGTTATGCGGACCGAAAGGTTCGTGATGTTGCATTCATGGTTGGAGAGCGGGTCTTACTTCGGGTTTCGCCTATGAAAGGCATTATGAGGTTTGAAAAGAGGGTCAAGCTGAGCCCAAGGTTTATTGGTCCCTTTGAGGTGTTGCGGCTAGTTAGGGAGGTTGCTTATGAGCTTGCCTTACATCCCAGCTTAGCAGGAGTTCATCCGGTATTTCATGTTTCGATGCTCCGGAGGTATCACGGCGATTCGTCTCACGTGTTGGATTTTAGCTCAGTCCAGCTGGACAAGGATCTATCTTATGTTGAGGAGCCAGTGGCTATTTTGGACAGGCAGTTTCGAAATTTAAGGTCAAAGAACATTTCATTAGTAAAGGTTCAGTTGTGGGGTCAGCCAGTCGAGGAGGCAACTTGAGAGACGGAGCAGGATGTGTGCAGCCGTTACCCTCACCTTTTTACCACTTTAGGTATGTCTCTATGTTTGTTCGAGGACGAACAATTGTTTTAAGAGGGGGATAATGTAACATTCTGGCCAGTCGTTTTGAGAGTTAGAGCCCCGATCTCCTATTAACTGCTTTCCCCATATCTATTTCTGCTATTGTGACTTGTCAGGAGGCTTCGTTTTTGTTTTTGGAGTGTTCTGGGACACTTAGTCCCCAAATGGGAGCTTAAGCTTTAGGATTTGGACCGTAGTCAGAACTATGTGAAGACGACTCCGAAATGGAGTTCCATCGATTTCGTTAGTTCTGTTGGGTGATTTTGGGCTTAGGGGCGTGTCCGGATTGTATTTTGGAGGTCCGCAGCTCATTTAGGCTTGAAATGGCGAAAATCAAACTTTTAGAGATTTGGACCGGTAGTGGAATTTTTTATATCGGGGTCAGAATCTGATTTTGGAAGTTGGAGTACTTCCGTAGTGTTGAATATGACTTGTGTGCAAAATTTGAGGTCATTCGGACGTGGTTTGATAGGTTTCGGCATCGGTTGTAGAATTTCGAAGTTTCAAGTTCTTTAAATTTGATTTGGAGTTCGATTCATGATTTTAGCATTGTTTGATGTGATTTGAGGTCTCGACTAAGTTCGTATGGTGTTTTAGGATTGTTTGGTATGTTTGGTTGAGGTCCCAGGGGCCTCGGGTGAGTTTCAGGTGCTTGACGGATCAAAGATTAAAGTTGTGTTGTTGCTGAAGTGATCACGCTTCTGGTGTTTTCGCACCTGCGGTGAGGAGACCGTAGGTGCGGGATCGCACGTGCAGAGTGAAGGGGCGCAGATGGGAAGTTTGTAGACTTGGCCAGGGATCGCAGGTGCGAGGGTAGTACCGCATCTGCGATGCCCGCAGATGTGCCTAAGGAAGCGCAGATGTGGCGTAGGACCGAAGAAGCGAACAGTTTCTGCAGGAGCGCGCACGCAGGTGCGGCCTTATTTCATACAAATGCGGACCCAACCTTCATAAGTGACTTTCGCACCTGCGATGAATTTTCCGCCGGTGCGGTTATAGGCTCGCAGAAGCGAGTTCGCTGGGCTGAAAAGAGAGGATTTCGAGGGTTTGAATTGATTCTTCATTTTTGGACTTGAGAGCTCGGAAATTGGCAATTCTTCGAGGGATTTTCAGAGAAAATTTTGGGGTAACGATTCTTAACTCATTTTTGGTTGTATTTCATAAATCCATAGTTGCTTTTTTTTCCATTAAATTAAGGAATTAGGTGAGAAGTTGGGAAAATAGGGGAAAAGTTCTTCAACAGAATTTCTGAGTTTTGATTGGGATTTAGACATCGGATTTGGATAATTTTGGTACGAGTGAACTCGTGAGTGAATGGGTGTTCATAATTTGTGACTTTTACCCGATTCCGAGACGTGGGCCCGGGGAGGCTTTTGGGCGACTTTTCCAATTTCTCGCGTTAGCTTTGATTTCATTAGCTAGATTAGTTTTTTGTAGTTATATTTATGTTATGTAAATGATTTTGGCTAGATTTGGGCCACTCGAAGCCGTATATTCATGGGAAAGGCATTGTAACTTATTGATTTGAGCTTGGTTCGAGGTAAGTGGCTTGTCTAACCTTGTGTGGGGGAACTCCCCTTAGGATTTGGTACTATTTCGATATGAGAGCGTCGTGTACGTGAGGTGACGAGTACGTACACGGGCTATTTTTGTATAGCTCCGTTTTTCATTAAGTCATAACCTATTTCTCCTAATTTGAACTACACTAGCATATGTAACTATCCTGTTTAGTCTAGAATAGCATGCCTACGTGTTTTAACTGCCTATCTGAACACTATGCAGCATGTTTAGTGAAATTACCTACTTTCCTTGACTTGAACTTAGTCTAAACTGTAGGTTTTCTTGCTGTAATTATTATTTCTGTTGGTTGAGCTGCATATTTACTTTGGGACTACGGAACGTTATTCCGGGAGATTTCCCCTGTACTGCATATTTAATTTGGGACTACGGAATAGTATTCTGGGAGATCCCCCTGCACTGCATATTTACTTTGGGACTACGAAGTGGTATTCTGGGAGATTCCCCCTTACACATTTACGTTTGTGACTACGAGACGGTATCTCGGGAGATCCCCATTTGTTATCTTTGTGTTCTGAGCTGTTTTCTTTCTATGATTCCATTCCTGTTAGATTTCCATATTTTGTTACTGTGATATTTCATTCTTTTTTATTTTATTATATTTATACTAGTAGGGCCTTGACCTGATCTCGTCACTACTCTATCGAGGTTAGGCTTGTCACTTACTGGGTACCGTTGTGGTGTACTCATGCCCTTCCCTGCACATGTTTTTCGTGTGCAGATCCAGGTACCACTTATCAGCCGCATTATCAGTGAGGCGAGGCCGCTTTAGAGACTTCAAGGTATATCTGTTGTCGCGCCCCCTTTTTCCTCCGCGAAAATTGGGTTTGTGACATTTGGGGAGGACAACTCATTCCTTTTGAGAATTGGGTTTGATTTAAGGAGTCGCCACCTTATGATTTGGGTGCATTAGGACACCAAGGAGGTTTGATTTGAATAACCAAAGATAGGGTAAGGGCTTGAAATTATCCTAAGGGGAAGGTGTTAGGCACCCCTCAGAATCCACTAGTGTGGTTCCTGCCCAGACTATTATTGTAAATTTGGGTACAATTAGCATACAAACAAATAGGGCTCAAGTAAGAGGGGATTTCATCACATAAAGGTTTGAAAGTAAACAAGGTTTGAAAGAATAATTAGAAAATCTGATTTCAAAACAAAGAGTTAAAAAAAATTTAAAAATAAAGAATAAAGGGAGAGGAGTCCTAGGTTTGTTTGTAATATGGATCACATTAATGCAACACCCGGTAATCACACCTCAAAAGAGGGGTTACACGTGGTATTAGCGCACCGATCAGCATATCCATATCTACCCTTCCCACCCCGTTAAGGTATTAAAGCGCGGAATGGTCTCGTTTGCTTATTGCATGCTATTACCCGTCCAATCCTATCAGTCCCGGAGGTATTAGGACTACTAATCCTAAAGGGAAGGGAAGTTAGGCTTATTTGTGGTTTCAAAGGGAAAAATTCTAAGGCGACATACAAAACACGTATAACAAGTTGGAGCGGAAAGCACATAACAAGCAAATGCTCAAATATACCCCCTTTCAACAAAGAAACACGTAATTAGCATGACTTACACGTACTGTTTAGGGTCTGATTGAATACTAAACGTGAAATAACTCAAAGGGTGAGGCAGGCTGATTTATCACATAATTCAGATAAGAAGCCCGAATCAGGCCTGCCTGCTGGTTGTAATTATTAACAGAAACGGATTTAATTTTACCCTAAGGCTTGCCTAAGTGTTGGATAAGGATCCTATAGGCATGGTATCTACAGAATTACGAACGCAATAACAATAAACTGAATACGTACTAGTTAAAAGATAGTCAGATTATTAAAGAAAGGCAAGTTTTTTACGAAGGTTGTAAGTTCTGCAAATAATGATACATCATTGTTACTGGTTTTAGCTCTATGCGCGAATGAAGTGATTCAGATTCAATTGATAGTTCCTATAGACATACTTTCTAGGCGTAGTTGGTTTTAAGCCTTTCGTAGATATGGTATAAAAATGCAGAAGACTCGTTTTAAACCTATGAACATGATTTCTAGATGAAAAGATGAATGTACGGGATTTGAAAGGTCCTATAGGCATATTTTCTTATACGCATATGCCGAATTCAGATTTCCAGATACTTATAGACATAATTTCTAGATGATAATGAATACACAGGATCTAAAAGGGCCTATAGGCATGATTTCTATATGCGTGAATTGTTTGAAACCCTGTGAACATGATTTCTAAATGCAAAATTTACTTTAAGAACCCTATGAACATGATTTGTATATGCAAAAATTATTCAAAGATACCTATAGGCATGATTTCTATATGCATTTGAATATGTAGAATTCAAAATAACTATTGACATGGTATCTACCCTTTGCATGCATAGTTACCCGCCCTTTTCACTAGCCATCCCCAAGAGTTTATTACAAATTATTACAGTCCGGATTAAAGTAAAAAAAATACATCAGAAAAAAAAACAAATACAAGTACAACCAAGGAGAGCCTGATTCAGACTTCATGTCTGAAATATGAGGTAAACCAACTCCATAAGATCATGATCCAAAGCCTTTCTCCCATTTGAGTGTGTCAAAGTTCCCTAAGAGCCTCAAAGGGACTCCGGGAAATGCTCACACCCAGTGTATTACCAGATTAACACAAGTGCAGCGTGGAAAGGCCAACCTTCAAGTGTCCAAGTTTAGAGGGAACTCAAGGTCCCAAGGCAAGGCTCACAAGAGGGGGGCAGAATTTAAAGACTAAGAGAGAGTGCAAGTGCAGAAGCAGAATTCTGAGAGGGGAAAGGGAAAAAGGAGAGGGAAATAAGTACACATAAGGGGTTCAGGGGAATAGGGAAATTGAAAGAGGCAAGTCCAGGCTGTGGGCATGCCCAGCAATGGAGAATGCTAGAATACCATAAGCTTGTCGAAACACACATTAATAGAGGCTAGGATCCCAAGGGATCAGGTTTGATTCATGGGCAACAATTTACATATTGCCATGCTCCAAACCATAGCTCTAACACACAAGGGGGTGGGGAATAGGGATTCATAACAGAACAGGCAGGAAAAGAAATCAGTAATGTTGAACTATACAAAAGTAGTAAGTAGACAGGGATAAACACATTGTTGTGGTGCTGAAACTTAAATCAGAACATACCAGCTTCAAAGAAACAAGTAGAGAAAAGCAGTAAGTCGTGCAAACAGGCCACAATGCAGACAATAAAAGGAAATACTATTGCGTGTAAGTGTGAGTTCAGAAAGACTTTTTGTTGTGCGTGCCGTGTTAATGAAAGAGTCGTGCATTTATAGTGTGAAAATCAGCCAGAAATAAGGTAAGAAAACAGTTAAGGAACTGAATATCAATTAAGAATCAATCACACAAGGCTTTCTTTAATTAAGGAATTCAGATTCAAATGGTAAAAGTTATTTAAGGAAAGAAATCAAACAAGCATTTTGCGCAAAGTAGGCAATTAGGGGTAAATACATAGAAGTTTATTCGCAGAGCTTCGAAATACACAGTTGCATAAATAAGGTAAGAGAAATCAATTAGTAGCCAGTAAATCAAGGATCAGAGGTTTTGTAATCACTGATCCATGAACGAACCAAGTCAGAAAAGTTAAGGAAAGTCAAATAATTTAAATCGAGTCATAGGGAAATCAGCAAACAAGGAAAGAAATCAATCAAGCCTATACAGAAGGAAGTCTGAAACTAATCAAAATTTGAAAGCCATTTTAGAGGGGAGGTTCAGTGCATATAAAGAGCATACAAACATGTTAAGAAGATGTCATGTCAATGCAAAATCAGTAGATAATAGACTATAGGAGCATGGTAGTCACATAGGTTAGCAATGTAGAAGAGAAGTAGCATACAAAAGATCCAGTGTAAAAGACCTTAGAAAAGTTTTAGTGGAAAATCAGAATTGCTTAAAGAGACAAGGGTTGAGACAAAGAATTTCGAGACTCAGTTGAGAAACAAGTTCAGAACCTCGAAATAGTTAGGGTTTCTGAAATCAGACAACTTTAAAGATGAAGAACAAACATATCACATAGCCAATGTTCTCAACGATGAACCCCCTAATTTTTAGGGTTTTACCATCAATCGAGTGCCGAGATGAGAGGGCGAGTAATCAAGAAAGCAGAAGATACTAGTCGAAACAAGTTCAAAGGTCTCAGAAGGGAACTGAGACCTTCGACATGCTTTTCGATAACAGAAACTCATGAGAAACAAAGCGAAAAATAATATGCGAAACAACAGTAGAAGAACTGGTAGAAGAAACAAATAAGAACATGGTAGGGAAATCTTAACAAGAGCACAGTAGGAGCAACATAATAGAAGAACATGGTAGAAGAGATTTAACAAGAACACAGTAGGAGAAACAAAGTAGAGAACACACAAGAGAGGAAGAAAATCAGAGAAACATAATTCAAAACCCTAGATCGAAAAATAAAGGTTTTGAAAGCATAACTTTTTTTTTAAAAAAAAATCAGAAAATCGTTTAAAAACTTAGGGAAAGCATAAATCTGGAACAGATCTAAAGAGATCAGAAAAACCTCAAAGCTAGGGTTTTCAGAGGAACCCCAAACGGTGAGAAAGGCTTGGATCTAAGCAGGAGGAGTTGAGGCCAGCTCGAACAGACACGGCTTGCCGGAGCAAGGCTGGAGATGGCCGTGGAACTTGAATCGACAGAGATCTGGACCCAACTCTTCGTGGTCAAGTCACAAAAATTCAGTAACCAAACGTGAGGGGCCATATGTGTCTTGGTGGGTGGTGAAACCACCATGGATGCAGGTCAGAAGGTGGACGGAGAAGATGAAGGGAACTCATTGGAGAGGAGGGGAAGGGGGGAAGGTTCTAGAGAGAACCGGAGGTTAGAGAGATAGAGACGAGTGAGGCAAATGAGGGGTTTGGGGGGGGGGGAGTCATTTGGCTTAAAATGGTAAGAACGGATGAGGGTCGTTGATCTTTTAGATCAACAGCCGAAATTTAATATGGTTTTGGGTCGGGTAGGGGTAATTGGGGCCTGGGTCGGGTTTTAATTGAAATTGGGCTGGAAATTGGGGTCCAATTTGGGGTCAGATTTTAGGCCAAAATTGAAACGAATTGGGCTGTTATTTATATAGCCAATTTTTCCTTTTAAAATTATAAAAAATAGTAAATTGATTTCTGGAAATAAATTGAAAGCACTAAAATGATCTATAATACATAATTATCCATTTAAAAATATGAAATCTCATTTTATGAATATGAGACGAATTTAAACCGAAAAATGGCTAATATTGCAATTATGCAATTCTATCCTTAAAATACCAAATAAATTTGTAAAAATGTGTAAAAATACCTTAGCCATATTTTAATATAAATATAAAATTCCAATAAATGAATTACCAAAATAATAATTTTGAAAATAATCATTGGGGTTTTATGGATGAAAAAGGGAAATAAATCAGTTTAAAAGCCTTAAAAATTATGGGAAAAATAGTAAGATGCTTGGACATACTTATATATGCATATATATGCTATTTTTAAAGATATTTTGGATATAAAAATATACAGGGAAAAATTGGGTATCAATAGCTGCCCCTCTTTACCCGGGAAGGATGAAAGAGTTGTCGGGTAAAGATACGATGACCAATTTTGACCGAACGAAATGTTTTGAAGAAATTTGGCTGCGCTCTGGTTTCTGAGTTGCCTACATATCCCCGGTCTCACAGGAATCAGGCCATATGTAGCTCGGGATCCGTCGGCGGAATATGCCGACAGAGACCTTTCAAGAACGGACGCAATATTCAGGTCAGGATAAATGGTTAAGGTCAAATAGGGCTGCGGGAATTGGATAGGTATTGCTCCTGCCGAGATGGCAGTTGCTCGCCGGTTTGCCTGCAAATAAGCAATACAAGCATATACCGTGCGCAAATTTAAACGTGATACAAGTTCCCGTCGGACCATGAATGCTGTCTTTGGACGGTTAGGATGACGTCCTTAGACCATGATGTCCTGGGCCATGAAGCGTATAATAAAGGATTCGCATGCCATGAAATGATGCTCTCGGGCTATGAGAATGATGCCTCCGAACCATGATGCCTTTGAATAATGATATGCAAGAGATTAAAGGGGATCTTCAGGCCATGGCATGGTGTTCTCGGGCTATGTAAATGGTGCCTCCGAACGATGACTCCCTCAGATAATTTGGCGATCTTTTAGCCCATGAAATACAATAGGTGGCAGTCTTTCAGCCCATGAAATGCAATAGGTGGAGATCTTTCAGCTATGCAAAAAATAAAGTGGCGATCTTTCACCCATGAAATGCAATAGGTGGCAATCTTTCAGCCATGCAAAAATAAAGTGGCGATCTTTCAGCCATGCAAGCATAAATAATGTGACGATCTTTCAGTTATGCAAAAATAAAGTGGCGATCTTTCAGCCGTGCAAGCGTAAATAAGGTGGCGATCTTTCAGCCATGCAAGTGTAGAGGGAGACAGTGTTTAGTCTCGGAAGGCAGAATGGTAGCCTTATGCAATGCAAAAAATGTAGATGGAGATAGTGTTTAGTCTCGAAAGGCAGAATGGTAGCCTTATGCAATGTAGAAATGCAGATGGAGACAGTGTTTAGTCTCGGAAGGTAGAATGGTAGCCTTATGCAATGCAAAAATGCAGATGGAGATAGTGTTTNCGATCTTTCAGCCATGCAGAATGTAAATAAAGTGGCGATCTTTCAGCCATGCAAGTGTAAATAAAGTGGCGATCTTTCAGCCATGCAAGCGTAAATAAGGTGGCGATCTCTCAACCATGCAGAATGTAAATGACGTGGCGATCTTTCAGCCATGTAGAATGTAAATAGGGTGGCGATCTTTCAGCCATGCAGAATGTAAGTAAAGTGGCGATCTTTCAGCCATGCAAATGTAAATAAAGCGGAGATCTTTCAGCCATGCAGATGTAAATAAGGTGGCGATCTTTCAGCCATGCAGATTGTAAATAAAGTGGCGATCTTTCAGCCATGCAAATGTAAATAAAGTGGCGATCTTTCAGCCATGCAGATGTAAATAAGGTGGCGATCTTTCAGCCATGCAGATTGTAAATAAAGTGGCGATCTTTCAGCCATGCAAGTGTAAATAAAGTGGCGATCTTTCAGCCATGCAAGCGTAAATGAGGTGGCAATCTTTCAGCCATGCAGAATTTAGATGGAGACAGTGTTTAGTCTGGGAAGGCAGAATGGTAGCCATATGCAATGCAGAAAATGCAGATGGAGACAGTGTTAAGTCTCGGAAGGCAGAATGGTAGCCTTATGCAATGCAGAAAATGCAGATGGAGACAGTGTTTAGTCTCGGAAGGTAGAATGGTAGGCTTATGCAATGCAGGAAATGCAGATGGAGACAATGTTTAGTCTCGGAAGGCAGAATGGTAGCCTTATGCAATGCAGAAAAATGCAGATGGAGATAGTGTTTAGTCTCGGAAGGCAGAATGGTAGCCTTATATAATGTAGAAAAATGCAGATGGAGACAGTGTTTAGTCTCGGAAGGAAGAATGGTAGCCTTATGCAATGCAAAAATAGAATAAAATGGCAAATAGGGTTTCTTAGCTGATGGCAGGTTGCGATATTGTGACTGCTAGGGATATTGCGATACAGGGAATATCGCCGCCGTGCGTGGATAGCAGGTGCTGGTAAATGTAACAATTCTGAGAGTCGTATTTCTGAACAACGTTTGTATTGCGAGTGTATAGTATGTCAGGTGCTTTCTCAATCTAAGTGTCTGCATCCAAAGAAAAAATTGTGAGTTTTGTCAAGGGGAGGTTAGTTCGCATCCCTGCTGACTTTGTTTGACCCGTTCGGCTTTGATCTGGTGATATGGTATGTATCATTGGGGTAGCGTTGCTGAACAGAGCGACTTCGATAATAAACGACATGAATTTGTAAATAACCCAATGTGACATAAGTATATATTGAAGAAACAACTTTTAGATGAACCAACGACTGTGACGTGGCTCAAGACATTGCGAACTCTCTTGCTACGGAATTTTGAGGGTCCTCCTCAAAATTCTACCCCAGTTTAATGGGTTGATGCTTCTGACGGCTGCTTGTGATGATCAGCTAAAATTATTTCAGAATTCTGCCCCAGTTTCCAATTGCAGGGGAAATGAAATTTTTTATTGAATTGTGATCGAACCCAGAGGGCTGCCTACGTATCCCCTCTTAAACGTGAATCAGGTCAGACGTAGTTCAAATACAACATATATGGAAAACATAAAGATCACACGTAGTAACGCTTGACTGCATCTGAATTAATTGGCTTTGGCCAGATCTCTCCGTCCATTTCTGCAAGTATAAGGGCTCCTCCTGTTAGAACCCGGTGAACCATGTATGGACCTTGCCAGTTGGGAGAGAATTTCCCCTTGGCTTCATCTTGATGCGGGAAGATTTTCTTTAATACCAGTTGCCCTGGTGTGAACTGTCTCGGCTTGACTCTTTTGTTGAAGGCTCTGGACATCCTGTTCTGATAAAGCTGACCGTGGCAAACTGCATTCATTCTTTTTCCATCTATGAGAGCTAACTGCCCGTAACAACTCTTCACCCATTCTGCATCGTCGAGCTCAGCTTCCTGTATGATTCTTAAGGAAGGAATTTCTACTTCGGCTGGAATGACGGCTTCTGTACCATAAACCAGCATATAGGGGGTTGCCCCAGTTGATGTGCGGACTGTGGTGCGATACCCCAATAAAGCAAATGATAGCTTTTCGTGCCACTGCTCATTCTTCTCTATCATTTTTCTCAATATCTTCTTGATGTTTTTTTTTGCTGCTTCTACGGCTCCATTCATTTGAGGCCTGTAGGCTCTAGAATTCTTTTGTTTGATCCTGAAGGTTTCACACATAGCTTTCATCAAGTCACTGTTGATATTGGAGCCATTGTCAGTGATGATTGATTCTGGAATCCCGAATCGATAAACAATACGGTCGCGGACAAAGTCTGCCACGACTTTCTTAGTTACTACTCTGTAAGATGTTGCTTCGACCCATTTGGTGAAATAATCAATTGCTACCAGGATAAATCTGTGTCCGTTGGAAGCGGTGGGCTCAATTAGTCCAATGACATCCATTCCCCAAGCGGCGAAAGGCCATGGTGAGCTTGTTGCATTAAGCTCATTGGGAGGTACCTTTATCATGTCTGCTTGTATCTGACAGCGGTGCCATTTCTTGAATAGCTTTGACCTTTGATGGATCCAGCTCTATTCCTCGGCGACTCACAATAAACCGAAGTAATTTTCCAGCGGGTACCCCAAATGCACACTTTGCAGGATTCAGTTTCAGGTTGTACCTTCGCAACCTATTGAAAAACTTTCTCAAATCTTCCATGTAATTTGTGGCCTTCTTGGACTTGATGATAACATCATCTACGTACACCTCGATCTCTTTGTGTATCATATCATGAAAAATTGTGGTCATAGCCCTCATGTAGGTGGCCCCTGCATTCTTTAACCCAAACGGCATCATCTTGTAGTAGTACATTCCCCACGGCGTAATGAATGTCGTTTTCTCAGCATCTTCCTCGTCCATCCAGATCTGATGATACCCAGCGAAACAATCCACAAATGACTGCAGCTCATGCTTGCACAGTTGTCGATCAGGATGTGTATGTTTGGCAAAGGGAAATCGTCTTTCGAACTGGCCCGGTTGAGATCCCGGTAGTCGACACAGACTCTAACCTTTCCGTCCTTCTTTGGCACTGGCACAATGTTAGCTAACCATGTTGGGTATTCCACTACCCTGAGGACTTTGGCTTTGACCTGCTTGGTGACTTCTTCCTTGATTTTCAGACTCATATCTGGCTTAAACTTTCTGAGCTTCTGTTTTACCGGCGGACATGTCGGATTAGTTGGCAGTTTGTGTGCCACAATAGATGTACTCAGACCAGTCATGTCATCATACGACTAGGCGAATATGTCCTCATATTCGCTTAGAAATTCTGTGTACTCTTCCTTTTCTGACGGTGATAAGTGAACGCTGACTCGTGTTTCTTTGACATTCTCTTCGTCTCCCAGGTTAACAATCTCAGTCTCGTCCAGGTTGGACTTTGGTATGTTTTCAAAATTCTCAACTTCCTTGACAATCTCTTCCGGTATGTCATCTTCCTCTCAATCTATATCCGTTTGTCGCATTATCTCATTGCATGTCACAGTCGTTGGTTCATCAAGACAAGTAATAGTAATGATGTATAAGTAAAGTAATGAGTGAAAATAATAAGAGTAGCATTTATAAGAAAATTGAAATGCTTTGATAAATTCCATAACTGTTTTTGAATATTGGAGATCTTATTGTGAAATTTAAAAATGCAAAAGGAAAGTCAACTAGTAAAAATAAAAGGTAGTGCATGATGCTTGTTCAGCCTTGCTACCCCGAGGCTCGCCGGGCTCTGGTGGTTCTGATTGTCCAGTTATTGAGGCATGCTCCTCTGTTTACTGCCCATATGGAAGGGCCTTCCTCCCCTTCCTCCTCGAAAACGACATAACAATCCATATCATCGTCTTCCAGGAACAAATTCCTCATTGCTGCCAGTGCTTCCTCTTCTTCTGACCCATAGATAACTTCGGCCGGTTGGAAAGTCTGCTCCACGTGTGGTATTGGGTGCTCCAAATAGTAAGGACCGTGCCATGGTGGCGACCAGTTGTTGAACTCTTCCCAGGTATACTCATATCCTAGACCAAAGGTGGTGCCATGTTTCTTAAGTTTGATAGGCTTAGCAATTCCTTGGAGGTTCTTGCCAAGTCCTTTGCCAGGTTCGTATCCGCTCCACTTCAATATGCTTTCAATTTTGTTATCCTACCATTTGTCTTTATCAACGGCGTTGAACCGCTCGATATGGTGATAAGTCTCCCCGCCTATCTTTCTTCTGCCTCCGATTACTGGGATGGTTTGGCGACTATATATGGGATTACTACCGTCGCCGTGGATGATTACCTCCTGGTGATTCCACTCAAACTTCACCGCCTTATGTAGTATTGACTCTACGGCCCCAGCAGCATGAATCCAGGGTCGTCCCAACAACAGATTGTAAGATGCCGGCACGTCTATTACTTGAAAGTCAACATCAAACCAAATAGGCCCCATTTGCAAACACAGGCTAACTTCCCCAATGGTTGACTTTTGGGAACCGTCCAAAGCTTTGACGATGACGGCCCCATCCTTGATCTCGTGCAGTCCCTTACCCAACGTTCTGAATGTTACCAACGGACAAATGTTGAGGCTGGATCCCCCATCAATTAGGACTCTGGTGACAAAATAATCTTCGCATTGCACGGTGATGTGAAACGCCTTGTTGTGACTCAACCCTTCTGGTGGCAGCTCATCTTCATGGAAAGTAATCTAGTGACTTTCTAATATCTAGCCTACCATGTTAGCCATCTCCCCGCCGGTGATGTTGCTCGGTACATACGCCTCACTCAGTGCCTTCAATAGGGCATTTTTATGCGCATCGGAGTTCTGTAGCAAAGGATGGAAATTTGCACCGGTGTTTTGTTTAGCTGATCAACGTTCGAGTATTCCTTGGCCTGTATCTTTCTCCAGAGATCGTCAGGCCCGGTCTCGGTGATGGTTGGCAGACTAGAGGCCTGCTTGCTTGAATCAGCCAAATGTTCCGGGGTATAAACCCTACCGGTTCTCGTCAAACCCTGTGCCGCAATAGCTTCCCCGAACATAACTTTGCCTTTCCTTCTTGCCTCGGCTGTGTAGTCACATGGTATAGCCTTGGTATGGAACGGTGTTATGGCTGACATTGCCACTGGAATTGGTGTGGCTATCTTTACCCCGAATGGAGCCTGTACCTTGGGCTATAAAATTGCAACTTCGAATGGTGTAGGTGCCTTTGCTGGAGACATGAATTTGACCTCAATTGGTGCTAGAGTCTTTGCAGATGATGATGCATCAAACTCAAGTGGCACGAACATATTTACCTCGGCGTCCCCGGAGGGCTGAATCTGGACCACGATCGGATTAAGGGTGACTATTGGTTTCTTTGGGTCGTCACCTTCTGTGATCAAACCAATCGATCCCTTGGGGTCCCAATCATCCTCTATTTCAATAATGTGAACGCCTCCACCCTTTTGATCTGGCAGAGGGTTATTGCGGACATTCGGAGCAGGCTCCTTTGCCACAATGATCTTGTTATCAATAAGAGTCTGGATCTTATCTTTCAGAGAACGACATTCATCAATGGTGTGTCCTTTCATGCCAGAATGGTATGCACAAGATTTATTTGGATTAACCCACTGAGAAGGGTTCTCGGGGGTTGCAGTAGGGATAGGGGTGACATAACCAGCAGCTTTAAGTCTTTCATACAACTGGTCGATAGGTTCTGCAATAGCCGTATATTATTTTGGAGGTCTTCGGTCAAAGTTTGGTCGAGGTCTAGGGAAGTTTTGGCGCGCAGGTGGGGATTGATAGTGGGCTGGTTGAGTATTGTAGGCTTGGTAAACATGTGCTGGTTGGGAATATTTGGGTGAAGTGGGCTGATATGTGGGAGGTTATTGGTAGGTGAGTGGTGGAGCTTGGTGAGAGGGTGAGGGTGCTTGGTAGTTTGGAGTAGGCTGATATGTGAGTGGAGGCATTGGGTAGGTTTGGTATTTGATGGGTGATTTGGTTCTCTGTGCCACCATTACGGCTCCTACGTCCTTTTTCTTGGACACACCGCCTGACTATAAGGCCTTGTTTGTAGCTTGTAAAGCCTCGAAATTAGTAACCATTCTGCTTTTGATGCCCTCTTCCATCCTTTCCCCTAGCTTGATAATGTCAGAAAATTTGTGGCCCTCGATCATCATCAGCCTCTCATAATATTGTGGGTCTTGGGCCCGAACAAAGAATTTGTTCATCTGTTCTTCTTCTAAGGCAGGTCTAATCTTAGCTGCTTCGGACCTCCAATGAGTGGCATACTCGCGGAAGGTTTCCATGGGCTTCTTCTTTAGGTTTTGAATGTAGAACACATCCGGAGCATTCTCCATGTTGAACCTGAACCTGTCCATAAAGTCGGACGCCATGCTTACCCAGTTCGGCCACTTCTTTGGATCTTGGCTAATGTACCAAGATAAAGCATCTCCCTTCAGGCTCCTCATGAAAAGCTTCATGCAGATTTTCTCGTCTTTTCCCACTCCGACCAGCTTGTCACAGTATGTTCTCAAGTGGACCCTCGGATCCTCTGTACCATCAAACATCTCGAACTTGGGAGGTTTGTACCCCTTGGGCAGTTCAACATCGGGTTGTATGCAAAGATCTTCGTAGTTCAGCCCTTCAATTCCCTTACTCCCTTCAATGCCCTGAATTCTGCTAGTCAACTTTTTAAGCTCTTCGGCCAAGATCTTGATAAGCATATCTTTATCATCAGGCTCGGATGTGTTTGAGATGGGTGGGGTGGAGTGCGACACAGTCTCCACATAGATGGGGGTGTTGTGGTGGGTGTGGTAGTGATCATTTGTGGAGTTTTGTGGTTCTGGGATGAGTAGCGGTGTATTGTTGGAAGTATGGCAGGTGTTGCAGTGGTGGTGAGGAGCGGTGTGGTTCTGTTGCTTTGGGAGACTCTGTGGAGGTGCGGGGTTCTGAGCACTTGGGAAATTGATGTCTAGAGTAGTGAGGGAAAATGACAGATTTGCCAAATTCTGGACTTGATCAAGCTCTTCCTGAAATTTCAACAGCTTTTGCTCCAGTTGGGAGGCATTCTCCTTGGGAGCCAAAGTACCATGACCGTGAGTGGCCTCTACCCGTTCAGTTGAGTTCTCCTTCCTGGTGTTGTTCAAATCTTCCATCTTTCCTTTGTTCTTGTTTTTGACGGTACTGAGAGGATGAGTGGGTGGAGGGCCCTTGGATCTTGTGGAATATGATGATTTTGCCAGAGTGCTCGAACTAACCTTTGGGAGGGGAATAATCAAAACAAAAAATAAAACAAAAGGTAACCAAGTTAGTGAGGTTCGTGAAAAATCGATGCAATATTTAAACACATAATGCGGGAATGTAAATTGCGTCCTAATTTGGGGACCTCTTTGTGCCCGAGGTAGGCCTAGCGACAAGTTGATTTGGAGAACTTGGAATGCTAAATGCCTTATTATATTGATAGAAAATAAGACGAAACCCAAATCGACGCTAAATAACAGGAAAAATAAAGTCACTAATGGCCATTGGCCTTATTACAATTTAAATAGCGAAAAGATAAACTCCTATCTACTTGGTCCCTGATGGACCCTCCCCAGACTCGGCATCCCTGTCTTCGTCAAATAACTTCCCCAGCTCGCGAAATCCCAGCAATAAGTAGGCCCTGGCTAGATGTCCGCCCTCGGTTCCTTCAGCATTTTGGCAGTCTTTGACCCTTTTGAGAACTAGAGTGTAAACCTTTCTACCAGCTTAGCAACCTTGGGTGGATGTTGGTGACCATGCTGAATCTTGGGGACTTCGTGCCTCATTATCTGCAAGAAAGAAGGGTTAGACCCTATGTCGATGCCCCCTTTTTCTAAGGCGAAATCGGGCTTACGACATTTGGGAGGACAACTCGTTCCCTCTTGGGAATTGGGTTTTGGAATTGAAGAGTCGCCACCTAATGATTAAAGTGCATTAGGACACTGGGAAGGGGTTTGAGTTTGACTAACCAGAGTTTGGGTAGAAATTATCTCGAGGGGAAGGTTTTAGGCACCCCTCAAGATCCACTAGTGTGGTTCCCGGCCATGTTATAATTGTGACTTCACATATTCAAGTAAGCAATTAAAGGGCTCAAATAGAAGAGGTTTGCATATAACATTGCAAATAAGTTGAAACTGTAAGGAAGAGGGCAGAAATTTTTGAAAGATTTTAAACAAATTCTAAAGAAAGCAGATAAAAAAAGAAAAGTAAAGGGAAGGGGGGGGGTCCTAGGTTTATGATTAATATGGATCACGTCAATGCCATATCCAGTAATCACTCCTCAGAAGAGGGGCTACATGGGATATTAACGCATCGATCATCATCTCCATATCTACCCTTCCCACCCCGTTAAGGTATTAAAGCGCGGAATGGTATCGTTACTTATCGCATGCTATTACCCGTCCCGAACCTATCAGTCCCGGAGGCATTGAGACTACTAATCCTAAAGGGGAGGGAGTTGGGGCTTTTTTCGGAGTTTCAAAGGATAAAAATCTAGGCGACAAGCAATAACAAATAGCAGTTAAAGGGAGGACAAATAGCAGTTAAGGCTCATATAGGCCCCCTCACTTAGAAGAGCAAATATAGCATGACTTCAAATACTGGTTTGGTCTGAATTAAATTAAAGCGTTGGATAGGCAGATTCATCACATATTTCTCAGATGAGGAGTCCGAATTAGCCTTGTCTGGATATAGTTATCGAAGACTGACACAGTTACTTAATTACCTAATAGTTTGCCTAAGTGAGGCCTATAGGCATGACATCTAATAGAGCATATTGATTTTGAGGAAAAAAAGTTTGCTGGTTTTTATCAACAAAGATCTGCAGATCTATGACTGATTCTAGATTCAAAACGAAGTTGATTCAGTTGATTTGCTCTTATTGGCATGATCTCTAAGCGTCATTGGTTTTAAAACAGTACATAAATGCAGGAGTCCTATAGGCATGGTATCTAGAATGAATTGGTTATTATTAAGCCTAAATTGTTTGCCTAATGACGTGTAAATGCAGAAATGCAGAAAAGACGAAAGCTCATGATTCTATATGCAGAACCTATAGGCATAATCTCTAGTATGCAGAAATGCAGAAGTGCAGAAGTGCAGAAAGACTTATAGACATGTATTCTAAAATGCAGAAATGTAGAAATTATAAATAACCTATAGGCAAGTTTTCTACCCTTTGCATGCATTCATTCCCCATCCATTTCCACTAATCACCCCAATAGTTATTACAAATTATTACAGACCCAAATGAATCAGAAAAGAAAAAGTAAAATTACATTAGAAGTTCCAGCTACATCCAAACAGCCTAATGCAGACTCAAAGTCCAACAATATGAGATAAACCAACTTCCAGGATCAGATTTCCAAAAAGACCTTCTCATATTTGGGGTATGTCAAAGTTCCCAAGAGTCTCAAAGGGATCCGGGCAGTGCTTGTACCCCAAAACATTACAGGATTAAGAACATAGTGCAGTGTGGAAATGCCAGCCCTCAGATGTCCAAGTTCAGAGGGAACTCAAGGTCCCAAGGCAAGGCTCATAGGAGGGGGGCAGAACTTAGAGTCTAAGAGTGAGTGTAAGTGCATAGGGGGGAATCAGGGAGAGACATGGCAGACTAGTGGTCATGCCCAACAATTGGGATGCTGGCACACCCTTGACCAGCCTGCTAGCCAAACATTGAGAGTTGGGATCCAATGTGGATCAAGCCATGGCCTGGGCAGTAATCAGGATACTGTCAGGCCAATAGCTCAACTCAGCACATAGAAGGGAATATGGGTAGGGATTCAAACAGGAGCAGAAGCAAAGAAGGAAAAATACTTAGCATAAGTTACAGAATATGAACAATAAAGCAAACAAAAGACTGAAGCTATAGAATAAACACATAGGGGTGAAGCAGAAAGCTTAAATAAAAGACATACCAGTTTCAAAGGAAAGTAAGTAAGAAAATAGTAGCCTTGAGAGAGCCAAGTTGCAAATAGCAGTTCCAAAGGATCTCAGGCAGAATTTAAAACAGTATTGCAAGAAAGTGAGTTTCAGTGTGTGAGTTGATATATTTTCGTGTATTTATTTTTGATGATTTTTTGATCCTTTTTTTTATCCTTTTTTGATCCTCTGTAAAGAGGGAGGACTAGGTCCTTATATAGTTTTTGAAAACAAGCAATACATAGGCAAAGAGTGCACAAACATGGAAACCAATCAATTAGTATCAATTAAGACGACTAGACTCCTTTAATTAAGGGGTCTAGTTCAAACGGCTAGTCAAGATAGAATAAGGAAGAAAAAAAAATCAGTTTAATAAGGCTGATTAGGGTAAGGAAACCACATAGTGCATAAATAAGGTCAAATACATAGTTGGTAATTAAGGAAAGAAGGAATAGTAGTGTATTTATAAAGTGAAAATAGGGTATTAGTTCGAAAATCAATCAAAAGGATCCTGGATCCAATTGTAATCACAAGGAATCTCAAGTAATTAAGGAAAGAGTCATATAAGTATAGAAATAATTCAAACATTGGTACAGAATCACAGAAGAGATACACAAGACCATGTATTTAAGGAAAACATCACAAGTATGGGATTTTTACACACAAAAAGACCAAGAAACAGCCAATAGGGTAAAGGGGATCCACTCGAAAGAAATCAGTGACGAGTCACTAGCCTGACTAAAGGGATTTCAAAATCAATCCTTGGCTGGTGAAATCTTTTGAAAGGGGAGTTTTCTCATATAAAAAGCGTACAGTTCAAACAAAGAAAGAGTCTGACAATGAAAGTTTCAGAATCACAAGCAAATAGGATTTCGAGTTCGATTACAGGCTCGCAGTGAGTCTGGAAACTTAGGGTTCCAAAGTGAAACCCTAGTGCCATTTACCCAAAGAAAAACCCCCAAATTTTAGGGTTTCAAATAGGATAAGAGGTGAGAAATCATTGAGAGAGGCAAACATACGTGATAGCAAACACATTGATTCAAAGGCATGCTTGAGAAAAACTTGGAATTCAAACAGATCTCAGAAGTTTTAAACAAAGTAGGTAAGAACAGTACTTAATAGGAATACCAACACTCAGTAAAGTGAAACAAAATCAAAGAGCACGAACTTAAACACATATAGCAAAGAGTGCGGAACAACAACCTAAGTTAACATGTGAACAGAAAAATTCTTGCACAATCAGAAAAGAAATAAGAGAATAAACTTGAGCATAATGAGAAATAAACATACGAGTATAAACACACATAAAGAGAGAACAAAAAGTCAGAAAACATTTACAGAAAACGTTTTTTTTTCAGAAACCCAAAAAAATCGAATTTGAATAGTTTTGAAAAAGGAAATTTGGGGAAAATCCTCAAAACGTCTAGTAAAGACCAAGCATGGTACAGATCTAAGAAAAATAAGCAAGTGTAGAACCTTAGAAGGCTTAAAAATGGCAGAAAAGACCCTAGAATGAGAAGGTCTTGAGGAAAGTCGGATCCTGAGTCGAAGAGACTCATATTGCTTTGATCACGTCGGAAGATGGCCGGAGAGGCCATAGATCTTGCAGATCTGATACAGATCTAAAGGAAGCCATGAAAGTCAGGCCTCCAATCTTCGAGTAACTCAAGTTCAATGGTGAGGGAGTGCCATGGATTCCGGTGGAAATAGGACAGAAGTAGGTGGGATAGGGTTAGGGTTTCGAAGAGGGCTAGAAAGGATTTGGGAGATGAAGGAGGCATCTTTGGAGAGGATGATTAGGGTTAGAGGGGTATGGGAATTAAAAAGGAAATAACGAGTTACGGCCGTTGATCAAAATGATCAACGGCCAGGATTAAAAGGGAAACCGGACGGATTAAAAATCAGGCTAAGGGGTCGGGTCAAAATTGAAATTCGGTCGTTTAATTGGGTGGAATTGGGGGGGTTAATTGAGGCTAAAATTAAAATAACAATGGCTATGCGTTAAATAGCCAATTTCTCCCTTTTTAATTTATATAAAATAGTTAAAATGATTTTAAAAACAAATTAAAAGCACTAAACTAATTAATAATATATAAAAAATAATCTAAAAATACTGGGAATAATTTTATAATTGTAAAATGCTATTAATCGTAATATAGGCTATAATTGCAATTATATGCAATTTAGCTTAAAAAATACCAAATAAATTTGTAAAAATATGCAAAAATCACCTTACTTATATTTTGGTGTAAATATGAGGATGGAAATAAATTATTCACCAAAATGATAATTTTGGGAATAATTATTGGATTTTGTACTGCTAAAATAGACAATAAATTAATTTTAAAAATCTTTAAAAATTGGGGAAAATACCAAAACTCTTGGGCATGCTTATATATGCATACACATGCTATTTTGAGAGTATTTCGAGTATAAAAATACATAGGGAAAAATTGGGTAGCAACAGCTGCCCCTCTTTACCCGAGAAGGATGAAAGAGTTATCGGGTAAACATATGATGGCCAATTTTGACCGAACGAAACAATTTGCAAAGTTTTGACCGAGCTCTGGCTCCTGAGCTGCCTACATATCCCTGGTTTTACAGGAATCAGGCCATATGTAGTTCAGGATCCATTGACGGAATATGCCGATGGAGATTTCGAAGTGAACGGACGCGATGTTCAGGTTGAGAAGGGTGGTTGAAGTCTAGTAGGCTGCGGGAACCGGAGCGGGATCGCTCCTACTGAGACGGCCGTTTCTAGCCGGTGTACCTGCAGATGAGCAATATATATTGTGCGTAAATTTAAACATGATGCAAGTTCCCGTTGGACCATGAATGCTGTCTTCAAAGGGTGAGGATGACGTCCTCGGACCATGACGTCCTGGGCCATGAAGCGTATGATAAAGGATTCGTAGGCCATGAAATGATGTTCTCAGTCTATGAGAATGATTCCTCCGAACTATGATGCCTTTGAACAATTTGGCGATCTTTCAGCCCATGAAATGCAATAAATGGCAATCTTTCAGCCGATGCAGAAATGTAAATAAAATGGCGATCTTTCAGTCGGAGCAAGAATGTAATAAAATGGCGATCTTTCAGTCGGTGCAAGAATGTAAGCAAAATGGCGATCTTTCAGCCGATGCAGGGATGTAAATAAAATGGCGATCTTTCAGCCGATGCAAGAATGTAAGCAAATTGGCGATCTTTCAGCCGATGCAGGATTTAAATGAAGTGGCGATATTTCAGCCATGCAAAAATGTAAGTAAAATGGCGATCTTTCAGCCGATGCAGGATTTAAATGAAGTGGCGATATTTCAGTCGATGTAGGATTTAAATGAAGTGGCGATATTTTAGCCGATGCACATGGAGGTAGAGCTTAACCTCGGAAGGCAGAAAGGTAGCCTTATGCAATGCAGAGAGATGCAGATGGAGACAGAGCTTAGTCTCGGAAGGCAGAAAGGTAACCTTATGCAATGCAGAGAGATGTAGATGGAGACAGAGCTTAGTTTCGGAAGGAAGAAAGGTAGCCTTATGCAATGCAGAGAAATGCAGACGGAGACAATGCTTAGTCCCGGAAGGCGGAAAGGTAGCCTTATGCAATGCAGAGAAATGCAGATGGAGACAATGCTTAGTCTCGGAAGGCAGAAAGGTAGCCTTATGCAATGCAGAAAAATGCAGATGGAGACAATGCTTAGTCTCGGAAGGCAGAAAGGTAGCCTTATGCAATGCAGGGAATAAAAGGCAACTAGTAATGAAATCTCTTAGCTGATAGATGACAACTGATAGCTGATTGCTATATTGTGGCTGCTGGAGACGTCGCGTACGGATAGCAAAAAATAGGTGATGATTCTGAGAAGTTGTATTCCTGAAAAAGTATGAGTGCATAGATACCTGATGATTTTGCGACCGGGGTGCCTGCATCCAAAGAAAAAATCGTGAGTTTTGTAAGGGGGAAAGGTTAGTGCGTCTTCCCGTGGCCTTTGCTCGTCCTGCTCGGCGTTGTGTATCATTGGGGTAGCATTGCCAAACAAAATAATTTTGATAATAGTCATGCATGATTTAGTAAAAATGTAACGTAAAAAATAGAAATAGTTTTTCTTTTAGATGAACGAACGACTGCGACGCTGTTCAAGACATTGCAACCCCTCTCACTCCGGAATTTTGAGGGACCTCCTCAAAATTCTGCCCCAGTTTACTGTGCTGGTGCTTCTGACGGCTGCGTGCGATAAATGGCTGAAAATCAACTTCGGAATTTTGAGGGTCCTCCTCAAAATTCTGCCCCAGTTCCAATGGCGGGGGAAAATGAAAATTTTATTGAATTGTGATCGAACCGTAAGGCTGCCTACGTATCCCCTCTTAAACGGGAATCAGGTCAGGCGTAGTTCAAAACTTGGATGCTTCCTTTGCTTCAACACACCTTAGTAATCCCAAATTGGGAGTCCTCCTGTACAAGACTCCCCCACTGTGAAAGAAGTTGTTAGATAACCTCCGAAGTGTGCGTTTCTGAGTAGCATTTGCAAGTTCCGGATATCCTCCTGTTGTCAAATACTCCTTGATGTCATGGAACCATGGTCTTCCATTTGATTCTTCCTCGACATGAGCACAATAAGCTGGTTGGTCATGAATCTTTATTGGAATAGGATCTATGAAGTGCTTATCTGGATGCTGAATCATAGACGATAGAGTAGCCAATGCGTCAGCGAACTCATTCTGGACTCTAGGGACATGCTGAAATTTTGTCTTTGTGAACCTCTTCCTCAACTCCTGTACATGATGCCGATAAGGGAGTATCTTGGAGTTCTTGGTTGCCCATTCTCCTCCGACCTGATGTATGAGAGAATCTGAATCCCCGATCACTACTAACTCCTGAATGTTCATATCAAGGGCCAGCTTGAGCCCTAAGATGCAGGCTTCGTATTCGGCCATGTTGTTGGTGCACGGGAACCTGAGTTTGGTAGATACCGGATGATGCTGGACAGTTTCTGATACTAGGACTGCTCCTATGCCAACTCCTTTGAAATTTGCCGCTCCATCGAAAAACATTCTCCAACCGTCATAGGATTCTGCAATGTCTTCTCCTATGAAAGATACCTCTTCGTCAGGAAAATACGTCTTTAGAGGCTCGTATTCTTCATCCACGGGATTTTCAGCAAGATGATCTGCGAGTGCTTGTCCTTTGATTTCCTTTTGAGTTACATAGATAATGTCAAATTCACTCAGCAGGATTTGCCACTTGGCTAGCTTGCCAGTGGGCATGGGCTTCTGAAAGATATATATCAATGGGTCCATTCTTGATATGAGGTAAGTGGTATAGGCACAGAAATACTGCCTAAACTTCTGAGCTACCCAAGTCAGAGCACAACAGGTGCGTTCCAATAGGGAATACCGGGCCTCATATGGGGTGAACTTTTTGCTGAGATAGTAGATGGCCTACTCCTTTCTCCCTGTTTAATCATGTTTTCCCAAAACACAACCGAATGCCCCATCCAATACCACAAGGTAGAGCAAAAGAGGTCTACATGGTTCGGGCGAAATTGGCGGCGTTGACAGGTATTCCTTGATTCTGTCGAAGGCTTTCTGGCAATCATCAGTCCATTTGGTAGCGGCGTCCTTCTTCAACATTTTAAAGATCGGTTCACAAATGATAGTGGACCGAGCTATGAATTGGCTGATATAGTTGAGTCTTCCCAGGAAACTCATCACGTCCTTCTTGTTCTTCGGTGGCGGCAACTCTTGAATGGCTTTAACCTTTGATGGATCTAGTTCTATCCCTCGTCTACTTACAATTAATCCAAGTAGTTTTCCGGCGGGAACCCCGAATGCACACTTGGCGGGGTTCAGCTTCAGATTGTACCTTCTCAGTCTATTGAAGAATTTCCTCAAATCTCCCAGGTGATCAGCAGCTTTCTTGGATTTGATGATGACGTCGTCTACATACACCTCGATCTCCTTGTGTATCATGTCATGAAAAATTGTGGTCATGGCCCTCATGTAGGTGGCCTCGACATTCTTTTACCCAAACAGCATCATTTTGTAACAATACATCCCCCACAGTGTAATGAAAGTCGTTTTCTCAGCATCTTCTTCATCCATCCATATCCGATGGTACCCAGCAAAACAATCAACGAATGACTGCAACTCATGCTTAGCGCAGTTGTCAATCAAGATGTGTATATTCGGCAAGGGGAAGTCGTCTTTCAGACTGGCCCGGTTGAGATCCCGGTAGTCGACACAGACTCTAACCTTCCCATCCTTCTTCGGCACCGGCACAATGTCGGCTAACCATCTCTACTACCCTGAGAACCTTGGCTTTGACTTGCTTGGTAACTTCTTCTTTGATTTTCAAACTCATGTCAGGTTTGAATTTTCTGAGCTTCTGCTTTATCGGCGAACATGTCGGATTTGTTGGCAGTTTGTGAGCTACAATAGATGTACTGAGACCAGTCATATCATCATACGACCAGGCAAATTCCCTTAGAAATTTCGTGTACTTTTCCTTTTCCGATGGTGACAGATGAACACTTATGCGTGTTTCCTTGACATTCTCTGTATCCCCCAAGTTGACAAACTCAGTTTCGTCCAAGTTAGACTTAGGCCTATTCTCGAAATCCTCAACCTCTTTAACGACCTCTTCTGGTATATCATCCTCTTCTGAGTCTATGTCCGTTTGTTGCGTTGTCTCGTTGCATGTCACAATCGTCGGTTATCAAGATAAGAAATAGTAATGATGTGTAAATAAAGTAAACGATAGAAAAATAATAAGAGCGAGATTTATAAGAAACTGAAATGCTTTGATAAATTTCATAATTGTTTTGAACATTGGAGCTTTTATTTTCAAAATTTAAAATGCGGAAATGAAATCAACTAGCGAAAAGTAAAAGGTAATGCATGGTGCTTTGTTCAGCCTTGCTACCCCGAAGCTTTCCGGGCTCTGGTGGTTCTGATGGACCAATTGTCGAGGCGTGCTCCTCGGTTCACATCTTGTATGGAAGGGACTTCCTCCCCTTCCTCCTCAAAAATGACACAGCAGTCCATATTGTCGTCTTCCAAAAACAGATTCCTTATTGCCGCCAACGCTTCCTCTTCTTCTGACCCATATATGACATCTGCTGGCTGGAAAGTCTGCTCCAGGCAAGGTATCGGATGCTCTAGTGGGTAGTAGGGACTGCGCCATGGTGGCGACCAGTGGTTGAACTCCTCCCAAGTGTATTCATACCCCAAACCAAAAGTGGTGCCATGTTTCTTTAGCTTAATGGGTTAGGTGATTCCCTGGAGGTTTTTGCCAAGTCCCTTGCCAGGCTTGTATCCACACCAATTCAGTATACTTTCAATCTTGTCATCCCACCATTTATCCTTGTCCACGGCGTTGACTCGCTCAATGTGATGGTAAGTTTCTCCGCCTATCTTCCTTCTTCCTCTTATTGCCGGGATGGTCTGGCGACTGTATATGGGATTGCTACCGTCGCTGTGAATAATCACCTCTTGGTGATTCCACTAAAACTTCACTGCCTGGTGTAGGGTTAATGCTACAGCTCCAGCGACATGGATCCAGGGCCGTCCCAATAGCAAGTTGTAGGATGCTGGGACGTCTATTACTTGAAAGTCAACGTCGAACCAGGTCGGTCCCATTTGTGACAAACTGATTTCCCCAATAGTGGACCTTTGGGATCCATCGAAAGCTTTGACATTGATGGCTCCATCCTTGATCTCATGCAGGCTCTTCCCCAATGTTCTAAGAGTCACCAATGGATAAATATTGAGGCTAGACCCTCTGTCAACCAGAATTTTGGTGATGAAATAATCCTCGCATTGCACAGTGATGTGCAACGCCTTGTTGTGGCTCAGCCCTTCTGGTGGCAGCTCATCTTCGTGGAAAGTGATTTTGTGACTCTCCAACATTTGCCCTACCATGTTCGACATTTCTCCTCTAGTTATGTTGCTAGGTACATATGCCTCACTCAGTATCTTCATCAAGGCGTTCTTATGTGCATCGGAGCTTTGCAGCAGAGCTAGGATGGAGATCTGTGCCGGTGTTTTATTCAATTGATCAATGACTGAGTATTCCTTTGCTTGTATCTTCCTCCAGAGATCATCGGGTCCAATTTCAATAGGCCGTCCAAGGGCCTGCTTACTTGATTCAGCTAAATGTTCCGGGGAATAAACCCTGCCGGTTCTGGTCATACCCTGTGCCGCAATTGCTTCCCCAGATTTGGTTTTCCCTTTCCTTCTTGCCTCGGCGGTGTAATCCCAAGGAATGGCCTTCATATGGAATGATGCTAGGGTTGACATAGCCACAGGAATGGGTACCCTTGCTTTGGGAGGTAACACAGCAACTTCAAATGGTACAGGTGCCTTTGGGGATCCAAACTCGACCTCAATCAGTCCGGGCGCCTTCGCAGAAGAAGGTGCCTCGAACTCAAGTGGTATGGACATGTTCACTTCAGCATCTCCAGAAGGCTGGATCTGGACTACAATTGGATTAGGTGTGACAGTTGGTTTCTTTGGCTCGTCGTCTTCAGCAATCAATCTGATCGATCCTTTGGGGTTCCAATCATCTTCTATCTATATCATGTGAACGCCTCCGCCTTTGTGGTCGGGCAGGGGGTTGTTGCGAACGTTAGGAGCAGGTTCCTTCGCCACAATAATCTTGTTGTTGATTAAAGCCTGGATTATATCCTTCAAAGGGTGGGATTCATCAATGGTATGCCCCTTCATGCCGGAATAGTATGCACAGGTTTTGTTCGGGTTGACCCATTGGGAAAGACTTTCTGGAGTTATGGCAGGGATAGGGGTGACGTAACCAGCGGCTTTGAGCCTTTCATACAGCTGGTCGATTGGTTCGGCGATGGCGGTGTATTGTTTGGGTGGTCTACGGTCGAAGTTAGGTCGCGGTCTAGGGAGGTTTTGGCGGCTGGGAGGTGATTGATAGTGAGAGGGCTGAGCATTATAGGCTTGGTAGAAGGGTGCGGGTTGGGAATATCTTGATGAGGTAGGTTGATATGTGGGGGGTGGAGATGATGTGTAAGCAGGTGGTAGGAGCTTGGTAAGTGGGCGAGGGTGCTTGGTAATTTGGGGTAGGTNCACATCGGCTGAAACATCGCCAAATCCTGCATTTCATGGGCTGAAAGATCGCCAAATTGTCCAAAGGCGTCATTGTTCGGAGGCACCATTTTCATAGCCCGAGAACCCCATGCCATGGCCTGAGGACCCCGCTTTTGTCTTCTGCATATCATTATTCAAAGGCATCATGGTTCGGAGGCATCATTTTCATAGCTCGAGAACATCATTTCATAGCCTGCGAATCCTCTATTATACGCTTCATGGCCCAGGACGTCATGGTCTAAGGACGTCATCCTATCCGTCCGAAGACAGCATTCATGGTCCAATGGGAAGTTGCATCACGTTTAAATTTATGCACGACATATGCTTGCATTGCTTATTTGCAGGTACACCGGCTAGCAACGGCCGTCACAGCAGGAGCGATCTCGCTCCGGTTCCTGCAGCCCATCGGTCCCTGACTGTCCTTCCTAACCCGAATATTGCGTCTGTCATTCGAAATCTCCATCGGCATGTTCCGCCGACGGATTCCCCGAACTACATGTGGCCTGATTCCTGTAAGACCAGGGATATGTAGGCAGCTCAGGAGCCAGAGCTCGGTCAAAACCTTTCAAATCGTTTCTTTCGATCAAAATTGGCCATCATATCTTTACCCGACAACTCTTTCATCCCTCTAGGGGTCAAGAGGGGCAGCTGTTGATACCCAATTTTTCCCTACATATTTTTTATATACTCAAAATATTCTCAAAATAGCATGTACATGCATATATAAGCATGCCCAAAAGATTTGGTATTTTTCCTTTATTATTAACGATTTTTTAAATCAATTTATTGTTTATTTTAATACTACAAAATTCAATAATTATTCACAAACTAGCATTTTTTGGTGAATAATTTATTTCATTCTCATATTTACACTAAGATATAATTGGGGTAATTTTTGCATATTTTTTATACATTTTCTTGGTATTTTTTAAAACTAAATTGCGTATAATTGCAATTATAGCCTATTTTACAATTAACAACATTTTATAATTATAAAATCACTTTTAGTATTTTTACATTAATATTTATAGGTTATTAATTGGTCCAGTACCTTTAATTTATTTTCAAATCATTTTTTACTATTTTATAAAAAAATAATAAAAGGGGAAATTGGCTATTTAACAAACAGCCCTTATTATTTCAATTCTAGCCAAATTGGCCACACCCCCTATCAGATTCTAAATGGCCCAATACCCCATTTAAACCAACCCAGCCCAATCACTGAAAATAACCCGGTCCAATCTTTCTTTAATCTGAGCCGTTGATCAAATGAGATCAACGACCCAGATTTAATTCCCTTAATTAAATTCAATTATCCCCCCAGACCCTTCATTTTCACGAGACTGTATCTCTCTCTATCTCGTCTCTTCCTCTCCCTTCTCTCTAGAACCTTCTGGTTCTCTCTTCTCCGATGATCTCCACCGCCTCTCCGGCCACCTCCAATTTCACCCCATTCGACCATCAACCGCCATGAAGCCCTAGCTCACCGATTCCCTCTATTTTGAGACCCCAGAAACCCCCACCATGCGAATCAATCCCTAAAAGTTCCGCCTGGTTTGTTTCCAACCATCTCCGGCCACCTCCTTTCAACCCCAGGGCTCCGACGGGCCTCTCATCGTCCTGTTTAACACCTCTAGGACCTTCAAGGTTTATGGACCATGGTGATTTGAACTTGGAGTTCCTGGTTCTGCTATTTGTGAGTTCTCCGGTGTGATTTCAGGCGAAATCACACCCTATATGTCACGATCTATGAAGTTTCGACATGTTCTCTCCACTTCTATTAGGGTTTCCTCTATGTTCTGCTTATTCTCGAGTTTATTCTGAAAAATCCTCTACTTTGAACCATTTCTTTTACTTTCTTTGAAAATTAGGGTTTCTTGGATGCTCCAACTGATTTTCTTTATGAGTAAACCTTTTCTTTGTTTATTCTGACCGATTTCTATGCTCTTACTATTTTCTAGTTTGACTCTGCTAAAAAACCCTAATTTCTAGAAAAAGGTTCCTTCGTTTGATTATGTGTGTTAGCATGCTTCGATTATATGTGTTAGCCTAATTTCCTTTGCCTTGTCTCTATGTGTTAGCATGTTTCTTCGTTCGAATGTGCGTATTAGCCTGATTTTCCTCGCTTTGGTTCTGTCTGCTAGTCTATTTGCTTGATTCTTGTTAATGTTTCATGCTTCGAATATGTCCTGCTGAATCTTAACTTGTTTTCACTATCTCTGAATGGTTGTGTTTGTTCATCTCTTGTTCCTTCCTGGCTAATTTTGTTTGTTACTCTCGTTCATTCACCCCTATTTATATGTTGAGAATGCAGAATCATGACTTCACATGATTGATTTTGATTTTCCTTGATTGATTGGTATATTTAAAATTTTCTTTTAAACCGTAGCATTCTACTCGCCCGTTTGAACTAATTAATTTTTTGTTACTTTATTTGTTATAGTACTCTGTTCTTTTAAGCCTTTCCTTAATTAGAATTTTTCTGAATTTGGTCTTAATTGGCTACTATGTGCAATACTGAATCTTGATTCCTTCCTTATTTAATCTTACACTGATTTTTTCTATTTGCCTTATATGGTGCTGAATCTTTTCGTTTGATTTTGATTCCCTCAATTAATGGGAGTACTTCCTTGATTCTTCAATCAATTGATTTTGAGTTCTTAAATTGACATATTTCTGTGCTTTTTTACCTTATTTTTACCACCTACTTTCAACTATAAATACCCTAAGCCTTTTACATAGCACACACGACAAGTCTTCCTGGCTTACACACACTGAATACTTTAAAAATCTGCATTCTCTCTTGCTCTTTGTTCTATTGCTATTCTCTGCTCCTGCTTATTATTAGCCGGCTGAAAGCCAAGGCTAAGATAGTGTTACTACCTTGTCTTTGCATCCTGCTTTTGCTCTTTTACTGGTATGTCCTAATGCACTTAATCATTAGGTGGCGACTCTTCAATTCTAAAAACCCAAATCCTAAAAGGGAATAGAGTTGTCCTCCCAAATGTCGTAAACCCGATTTCGCGAGAAAAAGGGGGCGTCGACAGCATGGCGACTCTGCTGGGGACTCTTTAGGCTTTTACCACTTCATGTTATTTGTGGCTTTATTGCTTTTTATTGCTTTATTTAATGTCCTTATTCGAAACTGACTTAATTTTTTGTTTCTTTTTCTTTAATGCTTTCATCTACTGCTTTCCTTCAATGCCATTGTAATTTTTACTGTAATTATTGTAATCATTATGAACGTGAAAATACGTGACAATTTGTTTCATTCTTGTAATTGCATCTTCAACATCATATTCCACTCGTACCAAACGAATACCATAGCAACGCTTATAATAAGTTGTTGCGCTCTTCCGATATTATCACCCCTAAATTTGGCAAAGGCATATTTGCGGTAAAACCAGTCGATCAACGGTGCAGTCGACGGTTCCGTGCCTTTCCCTCTTGAGTTGTCCGCTCAAGGGTACCTGTCTAATACCCCATAGAAACCTTACTCTGTTTTAACTGTGCATGCATCTCTGTCAAACCTAGTCGAGTCAGTTATGTTGTCCGCATAATGACTCTTTAAGATAACCCTATCCAAAGTCCACTGGGTTTCCTTGAAACCCAAACGGACCTTACCACGTTCTGTGCATTCATTTGGAGAACTAAATGCCATTATGCTAATTATTGGTTTAAATAGTCGAGTCCGGTGGGGTAGGGGTCTAACACTTTGTTTTGCAGAAAATGAGGCACGAAGTCCCTAGATTCGGCATGGTAACCCACATTCACCCAAGGTTGCTAAGCTGGTGGGAAGACCTTTACTCCAGTGACCAGACTCTCGTCCGCAAATATTTGGGGAATTTACCTTCTCTTTTGGGGATCCAGCCTGACAACAAAATAATAGAGACTGCAACCTTGTTCTGGGACAGTGACAGATCAGTGTTTCGCTTCGGGGATCTTGAAATGACACCTCTGCTCGAGGAAATAGGAAGGTTAGCAGGTATTCCTTGGGAGACTCCGGGTTTGCTTATGCCAGAAAATCGCAAGGGTAGGGGTTTCCTCAAGATGATGGGATTGAAGAAAAACCCAAACTTGACCTGTTTGAAGGACTCTTACATTCCTTTCGACTCTCTGTACGAGAGGTACGGCCATAGCAAGTCCTACCGCACCTACCCAGATGAATTCGCCCTCACATCATTGGGGCATATCCACAGAAGGGTCTTCGCCTTCATGTTTTGCTTTTTGGGGATGATAGTGACCTATGAAGAAACCTAGGATCCATGCCAGACTAGCCATGGTCACCAAGACTCTAATGGAAGGAATTGGCGGGCAGCCTTTTAGCATAATACCTATGATTGTTGCTGAGATATACCGAGCCCTTGAAAACTGTCAACGAGGGTCCAATCACTTCGAGGGTTGCAACTTACTACTCCAACTCTGGCTTATAGAACATCTCCAAAGGGGTCAATACCGTCAAGAGCTTCCACGAAGGCCGTGGAATGATCATACAGCCTTCCACCATCCCAAAAGAATGAACTATATGCCTAACATGTTTGCTCAACCGGAAGACGCTAAAGGGTGGGTAGAGTTGTTTGAAAATCTGAAAGAAGACAAAGTGCAGTGGATGTTCGAATGGTTCCCTACTGGAGAGTTCATCATCCGCTCTCGGGACGCTCCATTTCTTATACTCATTGGTCTGAGAGGAACTTATCCCTATGTCCCTCTTCGAGTCATCAGGCAGGCAGGGAGGAAGCAGGTCATACCAAAGGTCAAAAAGATGAGTCACTTCAGGGCCGATTTCCAAGACGACGATAGCCCATACAAATGTCAAGCTCAATACATGTGGAATTGCAAAATCATCCTGGAGAAGGATTCCATAGAACCTGACAGATACCATGCCGGTTACACCCCATACTATCCAGGTTGGTTAGAAGAAGATCATGGTGGGTTGGGATAGCCCGGGTCTATTCGAGGTCATAGGGTCATCGACGAGAGGGCTGAAATACAGGTTAGAGTACAACCAATTGCGCAAGAGCATCAGAGAATGCGAAAGTGAACATCAAGAAATTCAAGAAGCAAATCAGAAGTTGATCGAAGAATGGAAAGATATGGCTGTCTGCGCCAACAAGAGACTAGGGTATTTGGAGCGAGGTTTGGTAGAGTTGGAAAGAAAATTCATCCAGAGGATCGAAAATTGCCAGAACGCTGAGGGAAATGAAGGAGGACACTTGGCTAGGGCTTATTTGCTGCTGGGACTGCGCGAGCTGGTGAAGCTGTTTGATGGAGCTAAAGATGCCGAGTCTGGGGAAAGTCCTTCTGGGATCAAGTAGTTAGGGGTCTTTTTCTTTTCGCTTTAAAATGTAATAAGGCCAATGGCCATTAGTGACATTTTACTTTCCGCAATTTAGTGTCGCTTTGGGATTCGTCTTATTTTTATGAATAAAATGAGGCATTTAGCATTATAAGTTCTCCAGATCAACTTGTCGCTAGGCCTACCTCGGGCACAACGAGGCACCCCAATTTTACGGACACGATTTTATATTCTTACACTATG
>NW_017674090.1:3723-33953 GCF_001879085.1 Nicotiana attenuata | reverse complement strand
GTGCAAGAATATAAATTGTGTCCTAATTTGGGTGCCTCGTTGTGCCCGAGGTAGGCCTAGCGACAAGTTAATTTGGAGAACTTATAATGCTAAATGCCTCATTTTATTGATAAAAATAAGACGGGTCCCAAAACGACACTAAAAATTGCAGGAAATAAAATGTCACTAATGGCCATTGGCCTTATTACATTCATGAATGGAAAGGCAAATTTCTATCTATTTGGTCGCAGAAGGGCCTTCCCCAGGTTGAATGCTCTCGTTGATCAAATCCTCCAGCTCGCGTAGGTTCACCAGTAAAAATGCCTTTGCTAGGCGTTCTCTTTCGTTTCCCTCAGCGTTCTGGCAATCAGTGACTCTTTTCCTCACTTTTCCTTCCAACTCCAGCAGACTGTATTCCAGATATTCCAGCTTCTCACTAGCCTTGGTCACCCCCTCTTTCCATTCATTGATTTGGTCACTTGATGGGAGATTCCTCCACCAGGTCAGCAAGAGTGAGGGTATACTGACCATACCGAAGTCGGGGACTTTGTTCTCCATTTTCTGCAAAACTAAAGGGTTAAGACCATACCCCCCACCGGACTCGACTATTTAAACCAATAATCAGCATTAAAGCGTTTAGTTCTCCAAATAAATGCACAGAATATGGTGGCGTCCGTTTGGGTTTCAAGGAAACCCAGTGGACTTTCGGTAAGGCTATCTTAAAGAGTCATTATGCGGACAACATAACTGACTCGACTAGGTTTGACAGTGATGCATGCACATTTGAACAGAGTAAGGTTTCTATGGGGTGTTAGACCGGTACCCTTGAGCGGACAACTCAAGAGAGAAAGGCACGGAACCGTCGACTGCACCACTGATCGACTGGTTTTACCGCAAATACTCCTTTGCCAAATTTAGGGGGTGTAATATCGGAAGGGCGCAACCACTCATTATAAGCGTTGCTATGGTATTTTGTTTGGAACGAGTGGAACATGATGTTGAGGACGCAATTACAAAAATGAAACAACTTGTCATGTATTTGCACGTTCATAAAGTAATGATTACAATAATTGCTCATAATTACAACAGTACTGAAGGAAAGCGGTAAAAGAAAGCATTAAAGAAAGAAAAAAAAAACAAAAAGCCAAGTCAGTTTCGAAGTAGAAGAGAGATAAAGACGTTAAATAAAGGCAATAAAGAAGCAATAAAGTCACAAATAACATGAAATGGTAAAAGCCTAAACAATATCCTCAGCAGAGTCGCCATGCTGTCGACGCCCCCTTTTTCTTGCGAAATAGGGTTTACGACATTTGGGCGAACAACTCTATTCCTTTTGGGAATCTGGGTTTGAGATTTAGAAGAGTCGCCACCTAATGATTAAAGTGCATTAGGACACTAGGAAGGGGTTTGAGTTTGAAGAACCAGAGTTTGGGTAAGGGCTAGAAATTATCTCTACGGGAAGGTGTTAGGCACCCCTCAAGATCCACTAGTGTGGTTCCCGGCCATGTTATATTGTGACTTCATATAATCAAGTAAACAATTAAGGGTTCGAATATACCACATTGCAAATAAGTTGAAAAACTTCTGAAAGTAAGCAGGGAGAGCGGGAGTTTATGAAAAAAAAAGATTTGAATAGTTTTACAAGAAGAGATGAAAGCAAACAGAGGGAGATGGGTCCTAGGTTTATGATTAATATGGATCATCCACGCAACACCCGGTAACCAATTATACGCGGGTTGTTATCACGTGATCATCATCTCCATATTCTACCCTTCTCACCCCGTAAAGGTTATTAAACGCGTGAGTTGGTCATGAATACTTATTGAGTGCTATTACCCGTCCCGTCCTATAAGTCCTGGATGGCATTTAGGACCACTATTCCTATGTGGTAAGGACTAGGCTGAACCCTTAGGTTTAAAGGCTAAAATGCTAAGCGACATACATAACAAATAGGACTGCATATAAGGGAACATACAAAAAACAACATATCCCTCCACAAGTGAAAACATAATTAGCACGTCTCAAACACATTCAAGGTCTCAAAGATAGGAGTTTTTTTTCACAAAAGAAATAGGTAACAGCAGTTAAGTTCGTGAAAAGAACCGTTAAAGCATGGGTTTAAAAAATGAAGTAGTGACAGTAGTTTAACGAGGTGCAGGACAAGTAAAATAGCACGATTCTGGGCAGAGGAAGGTAACCCAGTAGTTTGAAAACATAAGAAATCATAAACTTAGCGAGAGTAAATAGATGTGCCGTTTCAAAATCGTTTCCAGATAGAGCAGGATTTTTGAAAAAAAAAGTCAAAGCAGGAATGGGAGCGACATTGTTCAAGATTAAAAAAAAAAGGCTGGTTACTGGTAACAACATGATTAATCGATTCTTACCAGGCCTAATGTTTGCCTAGGCGTCCTACGCATTGCCTAATCATCTTAAAGAGTGAACATGCATATTTGATCCCTTTCTTTTTTTTTCAAAAGAGGTACGCAAACGGTTAACCGTACTTGTATAATTAGGTTAAGCATGCTAATCAGACATCTGACAATTGCAACTCAGGCAGGTATGACACCTTAAGTAACAGGATGTCTAATGCACATAGGAGTTCCTAAAGCATGATTTCTAAATGCCAATGAGAATGCAGTAACAATTATTCGCTTATTACAATTATTGCTCGTTATTAACTGATCGTGGTTGCAAGATGAACACTATAACAGGCTGAAAGTAAAGAACCTAAAGCAGGATCTCTAGTGAATGAGATGCATGTCCTATACAGGTTATCTATTGCGCGGATAAGTAAATAAAATCCGATAAGCATGTTTTCTACCCATTATTTAAGCTAAGCATGCATAACCCCCCCCCTCCCCCCCCCCCATATTCACTATTCAACCCCCAATCGTTCATTTACAGATTATTACAAACCCATAGTATCTGAATTACAATAATAAAGAACAAAAAATAAGAAGTTATTTTATAGGGGGCCTTCAATCAGGCCCATTCTTCCAACCCCACTCCTTTCGAGTTTCACAGCCTTTGCCATGGTCTGGGTGTGGCAATGCTCCCTGGGGTTCCATTGGATCCCTGGCCAATACCAACACCCAAACACTTAACAAAATGTAGGACAGGTGCAGTGTGGGATTACCAGCCTTGTGTGTCAAAGTTCAGTGGATACTCAGAGGCACCCAAAGTAATGCTCACACGAAGGGGGTAGAACCTATCTTCTAAGAGTAGTGTGAAGTGGAGGAAGGAGAGGAAAGATGATAATTTAAAGAGTTTACACAGAGTTGGAGGGTTGCACACAAGGATAATGGGCAAAGCGGACAAATAGATCACATTAAACATCACCAAAGGATACAGAGACATAATACAAACTTACTAAGCCTGGGTACACAAAATCAAAAGAGTTTAAAGAGACTTTAAAATGGTCATATTTAGACATAAAAGTAAATAGTAACAGCATGTAGTCATAACAGGTAGGATAAGGAACAACCAATGGTCATGAGCATGCGAGTATCTGTTGATACCCAATTTTTTCCTACATATTTTTTATATACTCAAAATATTCTCAAAATAGCATGTACATGCATATATAAGCATGCCCAAAAGTTTTGGTATTTTTCCTTTATTTTTAAAGATTTTTTTAATCAATTTATTGTTTGTTTTAATACTATAAATTTCAATAATTATTCCCAAACTAGCATTTTTTTGGTGAATAATTTATTTCATTCTCATATTTACACTAAGATATAATTGGGGTAATCTTTGCATATTTTTCATACATTTGCTTGGTATTTTTAAAACTAAATTGCGTATAATTGCAATTATAGCCTATTTTATAATTAATAGCATTTTATAATTATAAAATCACTTTTAGTATTTTTACATTAATATTTATAGGTTATTAATTGGTCCAGTACATTTAATTTATTTTCAAATCATTTTTTACTATTTTATAAAAAAAATAAAAGGGGAAATTGGCTATTTAACAAACAGCCCTTATTATTTCAATTCTAGCAAAATTGGCCACATATCAGATTCTAAATGGCCCAATACCCCATTTAAACCAACCCAGCCCAATCCCTAAAAATAACCCGGTCCAATCTTTCTTTAATCTGAGCCGTTGATCAAATGAGATCAACGGCCTAGATTTAATTCCCTTAATTAAATTCAATTACCCCCTCCCAGACCCTTCGTTTTCACGAGACTGTCTCTCTCTCTATCTCGTCTCTTCCTCTCCCTTCTCTCTAGAACCTTCTGGTTCTCTTTTCTCCGATTATCTCCACCGCCTCTCCCGCCACCTCCAATCTCACCCCATTCGACCATCAACCGCCATGAAACCCTCGCTCACCGATTCCCTCTATTTTGAGACCCCAGAAACCCCCACCATGCGAATCAATCCCTAAAAGTTCCGCCTGGTTTGTTTCCAGCCATCTCTGGCCACCTCCCTTCAACCCCAAGGCTCCGATGGGCCTCTCATCGTACTGTTCAACACCTCTAGGACCTTCAAGGTTTATGGACCATGGTGATTTGAACCTGGAGTTCCTGGTTCTGCTATTGAGTTCTCCGGTGTGATTTCAGGCGAAATCACACCCTATATGTCACGATCTATGAAGTTTCGACAGGTTCTCTCCACTTCTGTTAGGGTTTCCCCTTTTTGAAACCCTAACTCTCTCCTGAGTCTCTCAAAAAACAGTGTTATTTCATGCTATTTTCATGTTTTCCTCTATGTTCTGCTTATTCTCGAGTTTATTCTGAAAAAATCCTCTACTTTGAACCATTTTTTTACTTTCTTTGAAAATTAGGGTTTCTTGGATGCTCCAACTGATTTTCTTTATGATTAAACCTTTTCTTTGTTTATTCTGACCGATTTCTATGCTCTTACTGTTTTCTAGTTTGACTCTGCTAAAAAACCCTAATTTCTAGAAAAAGGTTCCTTCGTTTGATTATGTGTGTTAACATGCTTCGATTATATGTGTTAGCCTAATTTCCTTTGCCTTGTCTCTATGTGTTAGCATGTTTCTTCGTTCGATTGTGCGTATTAGCCTGATTTTCCTCGCTTTGGTTCTGTCTGCTAGTCTATTGGCTTGATTCTTGTTAATATTTCATGCTTCGAATATGTCCTGCTGAATCTTAACTTGTTTTCACTATCTCTGAATGGCTGTGTTTGTTCATCTCTTGTTCCTTCCTGGCTAATTTTGTTTGTTACTCTTGTTCATTCACCTCTATTTATATGTTGAGAATGCAGAATCATGACTTCATATGATTGATTCCGATTTTCCTTGATTGATTGGTATATTTAAAATTTTCTTTTAAACCCTATCATTCTACTCGCCCGTTTGAATTAATTGATTTTTTGTTACCTTATTTGTTATAGTACTCTGTTCTTTTAAGCCTTTCCTTAATTGTAATTTTCCTGAATTTGGTCTTAATTGGTTACTATATGCATACTGAACCTTGACTCATTCCTTATTTAACCCTGCCCTGATTTTTTTCTACTTGCCTTATATGGTGCTGAATCTTTTCGTTTGATTTTGATTCCCTCAATTAATGGGAGTACTTCCTTGATTCTTTAATTAATTGATCCCGGGTCCTTCAATTAACAGTTTTCTGTGATTTTTACCTTATTTTGCCACCTACTTTCAACTATAAATACACGACAAGTCTTCCTGGCTTACACACACTGAACACTTTAAAAATCTGCATTCTCTCTTGCTCTTTGTTCTATTGCTATTCTCTGCTCCTGCTTATTATTAGCCGGCTGAAAGCCAAGGCTAAGATAGTGGTACTACCTTGTCTTTGCATCCTGCTTTTGCTCTTTTACTGGTATGTCCTAATTAATTTTCAAGTCTCACACCAATATGTTTATTTTTGCTTCAATTCATTATCTTTGTGATTTTCTTCTACTTATGCTTCTCCTGTTCAATGTGTAATTGATTCTTTGCTTTAAATACTTCACCATGTCTTCTGATTTACATGCTAAGTCTGACTTTGTCTATTCCTTGCTATGCCTATGTCCTATTGCTATACATTAGCATGCCTAAATTTACCACTTCCCAGTTCCCCTGATCCTTGGCACTATGTATGCCTTTCTTGGTTTGCATGTCATGATTGTTCCCCTGTTGTTGTCTAAGGCTTATGTTTAAGCCTGACCAATCCTTGGTCCCCTGAATCTTCTGATTCTGTGTAGTCATCTTTAATATTGTGATCTGTTTGCTCCCTTTCTCCCATGACCATTGTATGCAATCTTATGCTATTAAACTATTGTCCCTGCTGTTTTCTTTTAAAACAACCCCCCCCCCCCCTTTTTTTTTGAAAATTTCTCTTCCTGCACTTCACACTACTCTTAGAGAATAGGTTCTGCCCCCTTCGTGTGAGCATTGCTTTGAGTACCTCTGAGTGCTCACTGAACTTTGACACACAAGGTTGGTATTCCACACTGCACATGTCCTGCATTTTCTTTTAAATGTCTAGGTGCTGGTATTGGCCAGGGACCCAATGGGGCCCTAGGGAGCTTTGCCGCACCTAGACCATGGCAAAGGCTGTGAACTCGAAGGGGTTGAGGTTGGAAGACTGGGCCTGATTGAAGGCTCCCTATAGAGTAACTTCTTATTTTTGTTCTTGTTTACTGTAATTCAGATGATACTGGTTTGTAATAATTTGTAAACAAATGATTGGGGTTTAATAGTGAATATGGGGGAGGGTTATGCATGCTTAGTATAAATAATGGGTAGAAAACATGCTTATAGGATTTTATTTATTTGCGCAATAGACAACTTGCATAGGACATGCATCTCATTCATTAGAGATCCTGCTTTAGGTTCTTTACTTTCAGCCTGTCATTACGCTCATCTTGTAACCACGATCAGTTAATAACCAGCAAATAACTGACAACAAGCCAAATAACTCGTCATTACTGCATTGGCATATTAGAAATCATGTTTTTTTAGGGACTATTCTGTGCATTAGATATCCTGCCCATAGGACTTCTCACTTGTTCGAGTTGCAGTAGTTAATTCACGTTAGCTAATAACTTTGTTAAAATATGGCTAAGTGGTTTGAAACGTTTTTTGCAAATGTCTTATCACGCGTACCTTTATAAATCAGAATCAAAATATGTGTGTTCATTCTCTAAATAACCAGACAATGTGTAACGACGCCTAGGCAAACTTCAGGTCCGATAAGAACTGATCAATTGTGTTTCTATTAGCCTAAAACCAACCAACTTCTTTAAGTTTTAACTCTGCCATTCNCCTTGTTCTTGTTTCTGATAGGACTCGGATGAGGAGGAGGTGGAGGGCCCTTAGATCTTGTGGAGTAAGATGATGATGCCAGAGTGTACGAACTAACCTTTTGGGGAGGGGAATAAAACAAAAGTAAAAACAAAACAAGGTAACAAGTTAGTAAGGGTTATGAGAAGAAAACGTTGCAATATTTAAACACATAGTGCAAGAATATAAATCGTGTCCTAATTTGGGTGCCTCGTTGTGCCTGAGGTAGGCCTAGCGACAAGTTGATTTGAAGAACTTATAATGCTAAATGCCTCATTTTATTGATAAAAATAAGACGAATCCCAAAACGACACTAAAATTGCAGGAAATAAAATGTCACTAATGGCCATTGGCCTTATTACATTTTAAGCAGAAAGAAAAGATCCTAACTACTTGGTCCCAGAAGGACCCTCCCCAGACTCGGCATCTTTAGCTCCATCGAACAGCTTTACCAACTCACGCAGTCCCAGCAGTAAATAGGCTCTAGCCAAGTGTCCTCCTTCGTTTCCTTCAGCATTCTGGCAGTTTTCAATCCTCTGGATGAACTTCTTTTCCAACTCTACTAAACCCCGCTCCAAATACCCCAGTCGCTTGTTGGCGCTGACGGCCATATCTTTCCATTCTTCAATCAGCTTTTGATGGGCTTCTTGAATTTCCTGGTTCTCACTTTCGCATTCCCGAATCCTTTTGCGCAATTGATTGTACTTAACCTGTACTTCAGCATTTTTGTCGATGACCCTGTGACCTCGAACAGACCCGGGTTGTCCTAACCCACTATGATCGTCCTCCAACCAACTTGGATAGTATGGAGTATAACCAGCATGGTACCTGTCTAGTTCTATGGAATCCTTTCCCAGGATGATTTTGCAGTGCCACATATGCTGAGCTTGGCACTTGTATGGACTATCATCATCTTGAAAGTCGGCCCTGAAGTGACTCATTTTTCCGACCCTTGGTATAACCTGCTTTCTTCCTGCCTGCCTCATGACTCGGAGAGGGACATAAGGATGAGTTCCTCTCAGACCGATGAGTATAAGAAACGGTGCATCCCGAGATCGGACAATGAACTCTTCAGTAGGGAACCATTCGAACATCCACTGCACTTGGTCCTCTTTCAGATTTTCAAACAACTCTACCCACCCTTTAGCATCTTTTGGCTGAGCAAACATGTTAGGCATATAATTCATTCATTTTGGCTGATGGAAGGCGATATGATCATCCCATTCCCTGTGTAGAATCTTTTGCCGATATTCACCCTTTTGGAGGTGCTCCATGAGCCAGAGTTGAAGTAATAAGTTACAACCCTCAAAGTGATTGGCCCCTCGTTGACAGCTTTCCAAGGCTCGGTATATCTCCGCGACAATCATTGGTACTATGCTGAAAAGCTGCCCGCCAATCCCTTCCATTAGAATCTTGGTGACCATGGCTAGTCTGGTGTGGATCCTAGCCTTCTTCATAGGAAATACTATCACCCCCAAAAAGCAGAACATAAAGACGAAGACTCTTCTATGGATATGCACCAATGAGGTGAGGGAAAATTCATCTGGGTAAGTGCGGTAGGACTTGCTATGGCCGTACCTCTCGTACAGATAGTCGAAAGGAATGTAAGAGTTCTTCAAACAAGTCAAGTCTGGGTTTTTCCTTAGTCCCATCATTTTGAGGAAGCCCCTACCCTTGAGTCTCCCCAGAGTCTCCCAAGGAATACCGGCTAACCCTCCTATTTCCTCGAGTAACGGTGTCATTTCGAGGTCCCCGAAGAGAAACACAGACCTGTCGCTATCCCAGAATAAAGTTACAGCTTCTATGATTTTGTTGTCGGGTTGGATTTCCAAAAGAGAAGGCAAATTTCCCAAATATTTGCGGACGAGAGTCTGATCACTGGAGTGAAGGTCTTCCCACCAGCTTAGCAACCTTGGGTGAATGTTGGTTACCATGCCGAATCTGGGGACTTCGTGCCTCATTTTCTGCAAAACAAAGTGTTAGACCCTTTACCCCGCCGGACTCGACTTATTTAAACCAATAATTAGCATAAATGGCATTTAGTTCTCCAAATAAATGCACAGAATATGGTGGTGTCCGTTTTGGTTTCAAGGAAACCCAGTGGACTTTGGACAAGGCTATCTTAAAGAGTCATTATGTGGACACCATAACTGACTCGGCTAAGTTTGACCATGATGCATGCACAGTTAAATAGAGTAAGGTTTCTGTGAGGTATTAGACTGGTACCCTTGAGCGGACAACTCAAGAGGGAAAGGCACGGAACCGTCGACTGCACCGCTGATCGACTGGTTTTACCGCAAATACGCCTTTGCCAAATTTAGGGGGTGATAATATCGGCATGGCGCAACCACTCATTATAAGCGTTGCTATGGTATTTGTTTGGCACGAGTGGAATATGATGTTGAAGATGTAATTACAAGAATGAAACAAGTTGTCACGTATTTGCACGTTCATAAAGTAATGATTACAATAATTGCTCATAATTACAACAGTATTGAAGGAAAGTGGTAAAAGCATTAAAGAAAAGAAAACAAAGAGCCAAGTCAGTTTCGAAGTAGAATAGGGATAAAGATATTAAATGAAGGCAATAAAGAAGCAATAAAGTCACAAATAACATGAAATGGTAAAAGCCTAAATATTCCCCAGCAGAGTCGCCATGCTGTCGATGCCCCCTTTTTCTAATGCGAAATCGGGCTTACGACATTTGGGAGGACAACTCGTTCCCTCTTGGGAATTGGGTTTTGGAATTGAAGAGTCGCCACCTAATGATTAAAGTGCATTCGGACACTGGGAAGGGGTTTGAGTTTGAAGAACCAGAGTTGGGTAAGGGCTAGAAATTATCTCGAGGGGAAGGTGTTAGGCACCCCTCAAGATCCACTAGTGTGGTTCCCGGCCATGTTATAATTGTGACTTCACATATTCAGGTAAGCAATTAAAGGGCTCAAATAGAAGAGGTTTGCATATAACATTGCAAATAAGTTGAAACTGTGAGGAAGAGGGCAGAAATTTGTGAAAGATTTTAAACAAATTCTAAAGAAAGCAGATAAAAAAAGAAAAGTAAAGGGAAGGGGGGGTCCTAGGTTTATGATTAATATGGATCACGTCAATGCCATATCCAGTAATCACTCCTCAGAAGAGGGGCTACATGGGATATTAACGCATCAGTCATCATCTCCATATCTACCCTTTCCACCCCGTTAAGGTATTAAAGCGCGGAATGGTATCGTTACTTATCGCATGCTATTACCCGTCTCGATCCTATCAGTCCCGGAGGCATTGAGACTACTAATCCTAAAGGGGAGGGAGTTGGGGCTTTTTTCGGAGTTTCAAAGGATAAAAAATCTAGGCGACAAGCAATAACAAATAGCAGTTAAAGGGAGGACAAATAGCAGTTAAGGCTCATACAGGCCCCCTCACTTAGAAGTGCAAATATAGCATGACTTCAAAAACTGGTTTGGTCTGAATTAAATTAAAGCGTTGTATAGGCGGATTCATCACATATTTCTCAGATGAGGAGTCCAAATTAGCCTTGTCTGGATATAGTTATCGAAGACTGACACAATTACTTAATTACCTAATAGTTTGCCTAAGTCAGGCCTATAGGCATGACATCTAATAGAGCATATTGATTTTGAGGAAAAAAAAGTTTGCTGGTTTTTATCAACAAAGATCTGCAGATCTATGACTGATTCTAGATTCAAAACGAAGCTGATTCAGTTGATTTGCTCTTATAGGCATGATCTCTAAGCGTCATTGGTTTTAAAACAGTACATAAATGCAGGAGTCCTATAGGCATGGTATCTAGAATGAATTGGTTATTATTAAGCCTAAATTGTTTGCCTAATGGCGTGTAAATGCAGAAGTGCAGAAAAGACCTAATCTCATGATTCTATATGCAGAACCTATAGGCATAATCTCTAAAATACAGAAATGCAAAACTTATGAGTTCTAAAATGCAGAAATGCAGAATTGCAGAAAGACTTATAGACATGTTTTCTAAAATGCAGAAATGTAGAAATTATAAATAACCTATAGGCAAGTTTTCTACCCTTTGCATGCATTCATTCCCCATCCCTTTCCACTAACCACCCCAATAGTTAATACAAATTATTACAGACCCAAATGAATCAGAAAAGAAAAAGTAAAATTACATCAGAAGTTCCAGCTACATCCAAACAGCCTAATGCAGACTCAAAGTCCAACAATATGAGATAAACCAACTTCCAGGATCAGATTTCCAAAAAGACCTTCTCATATTTGGGGTGTGTCAAAGTTCCCAAGAGTCTCAAAGGGCTCCGGGCAGTGCTTGCACCCCAAAACATTGCAGGATTAAGAACATAGTGCAGTGTGGAAATGCCTGCCCTCAGATGTCCAAGTTCAGAGGGAACTCAAGGTCCCAAGGCAAGGCTCATAGGAGGGGGGCAGAACATAGAGTCTAAGAGTGAGTGTAAGTGCATAGGGGGGGAATCAGAGAGAGACATGGCAGGCTGGTGGTCATGCCCAGCAATTGGGATGCTGGCACACCCCTGACCAGCCTGCTAGCCAAACATTGAGAGGTAGGATCCATTGTGGATCAAGCCGTGGCCTGGGCAGTAATCAGGATACTGTCAGGCCAAGAGCTCAACTCAGCACATAGAAGGGAATAGGGGTAGGGATTCATACAGGAGCAGAAACAAAGAAGGAAAAATACTTAGCATAAGTTACAGAATATGAACAGTAAAGCAAACAAAAGACTGAAGCTGTAGAGTAAACACATAGGGGTGAAGCAGAAAGCTTAAATAAAAGACATACCAGTTTCAAAGGAAAGCAAGTAAGAAAATAGTAGCCTTGACAGAGCCAAGTTGCAAATAGCAGTTCCAAAGGATCTCAGGCAGAATTTAAAACAGTATTGTAAGATAGTGAGTTTCAGTGTGTGAGTTGGTATATTTTCGTGTATTTTTTTGATGATTTTTTGATCCTTTTTTTTATTATCCTTTTTTTGATCCTCTGTAAAGAGGGAGGACTAGGTCCTTATATAGTTTTTGAAAACAAGCAATACATAGGCAAAGAATGCACAAACATGGAAACCAATCAATTAGTATCAATTAAGACGACTAGACTCCTTTAATTAAGGGAACTAGTTCAAACGGCTAGTCAAGATAGAATAAGGAAGGAAAAAAATCAGTTTAATAAGGCTGATTAGGGTAAGGAAACCACATAGTGCATAAATAAGGTCAAATACATAGTTGGTAATTAAGGAAAGATGGAATAGCAGTGTATTTATAAAGTTAAAATAGGGTATTAGTTCGAAAATCAATCAAAAGGATCCCGGATCCAATTGCAATCACAAGGAATCTCAAGTAATTAAGGAAAGAGTCATATAAGTATAGAAATAATTCAAACGTTGGTACAGAATCACAGAAGAGATACACAAGACCATGTATTTAAGGAAAACATCACAAGTATGGGATTTTTACACACAAAAAGACAGGAAACAACCAATAGGGTAAAGGGGATCCACTCGAAAGAAATCAGTGACGAGTCACTAGCCTGATTAAAGGGATTTCAAAATCAATCCTTGGCTAGTGAAATCTTTTGAAAGAGGAGTTTTCTCATATAAAAAGCATACAGTTCAAACAAAGAAAGAGTCTAACAATGAAAGTTTCAGAATCACAAGCAAATAGGATTTCGAGTTCGATTACAGGCTCGCAGTGAGTCTGGAAACTTAGGGTTCCAAAGTGAAACCCTAGTGCCATTTACCCAAAGAAAAACCCCCATATTTTAGGGTTTCAAATAGGATCAGAGGTGAGAAATCATTGAGAGAGGCAAACATACGTGATAGCAAACACATTGATTCAAAGGAATGCTTGAGAAAAACTTGGAATTCAAACAGATCTCAGAAGTTTTAAACAAAGTAGGTAAGAACAGTACTTAACAGGAATACCAACAAAACTCAGTAAAGTGAAACAAAATCAAAGAGCACGAACTTAAACACATATAGCAAAGAGTGCGGAACAACAACCTAAGTTAACATGTGAACAGAAAAATTCTTTCACAATCAGAAAACAAGTAAGAGAACAAACTTGAGCATAATGAGAAATAATCATACGAGTATAAACACACATAAAGAGAGAACAAAAAATCAGAAAACATTTACAGAAAAACTTTTTTTTTCCAGAAACCCTAAAAAATCGAATTTGAACAGTTTTGAAAAAGGAAATTTGGGGAAAAGCCTCAAAACGTCTAGTAAAGACCAAACATGGTACAGATCTAAGAAAAATAAGCAAGTGTAGAACCTTAGAAGGCTTAAAAATGGCAGAAAAGACCCTAGAATGAGAAGGTCTTGAGGAAAGTCGGATCCTGAGTCGAAGAGACTCATATTGCTTTGAACACGTCGGAAGATGGCCGGAGAGGCCATAGATCTTGCAGATCTGAGACAGATCTAAAGGAAGCCATGGAAGTCAGTCCTCCAATCTTCGAGTAACTCAAGTTTAATGGTGAGGGAGAGTGAGCACAGGCCATCCATGGCCAGGAATGCCATGGATTCCGGTGGAAATAGGACGGAAGTAGGTGGGATAGGGTTAGGGTTTCGGAGAGGGCTAGAGAGGATTTGGGAGATGAAGGCGGCGTCTTTGTAGAGAATGATTAGGGTTATAGGGGTATGGGAATTAAAAAGGAAATAACGAGTTACGGCCGTTGATCAGAATGATCAACGGCCAGGATTAAAAGGGAAACCGGACGGGTTAAAAATCGGGCTAAGGGGTCGGGTTAAAATTGAAATTGGGTCGTTTAATTGGGTGGAATTAGGGCGCTTAATTGAGGCTAAAATTAAAATAACAATGGCTATGTGTTAAATAGCCAATTTCTCCCTTTTTAATTTATATAAAATAGTTAAAATGATTTTAAAAACAAATTAAAAGCACTGAACTAATTAATAATATATAAACATTAATCTAAAAATACTGGGAACAATTTTATAATTGTAAAATGCTATTAATCGTAATATAGGCTATAATTGCAATTATATGCAATTTAGCTTAACAAATACCAAATAAATTTGTAAAAATATAAAAAAATCACCTTAATTATATTTTGGTGTAAATATGAGGATGGAAATAAATTATTCGCCAAAATGATAATTTTGGGAATAATTATTGGATTTTGTACTGATAAAATAGATAATAAATTGATTTTAAAAATCTTAAAAAATTGGGGAAAAATACCAAAACTCTTGGGCATGCTTTTATATGCATACACATGCTATTTTGAGAGTATTTCGAGTATACATAGGGAAAAATTGGGTATCAACACCCTACCCCCACCGGACTCGACTATTTAACATCAATAATTGGCATAAAAGCATTTAGTTCTCCAAATAAATGCACAGAACGTGATGATGTCCGTTTGGGTTTTAGGGGAACCCGGTGGACTTTTGGATAAGGCTATCTTAAAGAGTCATTATGTGGACAACATAACTGACTCGGCTAGGTTTGACCATGATGCATGCACAGTTTAAATAGAGTGAGGTTTCTAAGGGGTTTTAGACTGGTACCCTTGAGCGGACAACTCAAGGGGGAAAGGCACGGAATCGTCGACTACACCGTTGATCGACTGGTTTTATCGTAAATATGCCGTTTCCGGATTTAGGGGGTGATAATATAGGAAGAGCGCAATAACTCATTATTAGCGTTGCTATGGTATTTATTTGGCACAAGTGGAATATGATGTCGAGCATGATTATGCAATAATTAAAGGCATGTTGTCACGTATTTGCACGTTAAAGAAAGCAGTAAATACAACAGTTTTCATGATTTAAGGCAGTAGTAAAGGGAAGCAGTAAAGAAAAGAAAAAAAAGAGGAGACAAGTCAGTTTTGCAATCGAAAAGAAAATTGAATGCTTAAAAAGAAATAAACAAATAAATTGTAGCGTAGAAGAAGGNACAAACTTAAACACATATAGCAAAGAGTGCGGAACAACAACCTAAGTTAACATGTAAACAGAAAAAATCTTGCACAATCAGAAAAGAAGTAAGAGAATAAACTTGAGCATAATGAGAAATAATCATACGAGTATAAACACACATAAAGAGAGAACAAAAAGTCAGAAAACATTTATAGAAAACTTTTTTTTTCAGAAACCCTAAAAATCGAATTTGAACAGTTTTGAAAAAGGAAATTTGGGGAAAAGCCTCAAAACGTCTAGTAAAGACCAAGCATGGTACAGATCTAAGAAAAATAAGCAAGTGTAGAACCTTAGAAGGCTTAAAAATGGCAGAAAAGACCCTAGAATGAGAAGGTCTTGAGGAAAGTCGGATCCTGAGTCGAAGAGACTCATATTGCTTTGAACACGTCGGAAGATGGTCGGAGAGGTCATAGATCTTGCAGATCTGAGACAGACTAAAGGAAGCCATGGAAGTCAAGCCTCCAATCTTCAAGTAACTCAAGTTTAATGGTGAGGGAGAGTGAGCACAGGCCATCTATGGCCAGGAATGCCATGGATTCCGGTGGAAATAGGACGGAAGTAGGTGGGATAGGGTTAGGGTGTCGGAGAGGGATAGAGAGGATCTGGGAGGTGAAAGGAGTTCAAAGGCGGCACATCTGATAGAGTGAATTAGGGTTAAGGGGGGTATGGGAATTAAAAAGGAAAGAACGGATCATGGCCGTTGATCAAAATGATCAACGGCCAGGATTAAAAGAGAAGCTGGGCGGGTTAAAAATCGGGCTAAGAGGTCGGGTCAAAAATTGAAATTGGGTCGTTTAATTGGGTGGAATTGGGGGGTTAATTTAGGGTAAAATTAAAATAACAATGGCTATGTGTTAAATAGCCAATTTCTCCCTTTTTAATTTATATAAAATAGTTAAAATGATTGTAAAAATAAATTAAAAGCACTGAACTAATTAATAATATATAAACATTAATCTAAAAATACTGGGAATAATTTTATAATTGTAAAATGCTATTAATCGTAATATAGGCTATAATTGCAATTATATGCAATTTAGCTTAAAAAAATACCAAATAAATTTGTAAAAATATGCAAAAATCAACTTACTTATATTTTGGTGTAAAATGAGGATGGAAATAAATTATTCACCAAAATGATAATTTTGGGAATAATTATTGGATTTTGTACTGCTAAAATAGACAATAAATTGATTTTAAAAATCTTTAAAAATTGGGGGAAAATACCAAAACTCTTGGGCATGCTTATATATGCATACACATGCTATTTAGAGAGTATTTCGAGTATAAAAAATACATAGGGAAAAATTGGGCATCAACAAAGACGTGAGTTACAGGGTCTGAAAAGGTAGGTGACATGGTAATCATTTTTTGCATCTTTTCAAGGTATGTATGAGAAGGCACAAGACTACTAACCTGTGGTACAAGAACCAGGTTCTTGACCTGTCTTTGAAAGTTTTCAATCCTCTTTTACCATCCATACAGTGCATCTACAGCTCCTATAATCATCATGTGTGTCTACCTGCAACGGTATTGAAGTGAGTTAAACTTGGCCGGAAAACACTCTAGCTAATGTTACCAGAAAGTGACTTTCATAGATAACTGATGGGAGTCAGGTTCTCAATTTGGCTTTATTAGCCCCAGCTCCAGCCTACTCCTCTCAAAATGTTCTCTGCTCAGTGCTTTGGTGAGAATATCTGCAATTTGGTCTTCTACACTGCAAAACTTCATGCAGATGAGCCCTTTCTCCACATTGTCTCTCAGAAAATGATGTCTCACATCAATGTGATTGGTTCTTTTGTGTTGAACCGGGTTCTTGGCCATGTTGAGCGCGTCGGTATTGTCACATAGGAGAGGCACACAGTCAATGTACACACCAAAATCTTCCAATTGTTGCTTGATCCATAAGAGCTGAGCACAGCAGGAAGCTGCAACAACATATTCTGCTTCAGCTATTAAGAGAGCTATTGAGTTTTGCTTCCTTGTGCCCCATGAGATGAGACGTGATCCTAGAAAGTGAGCCATTCTAGAAGTACTTTTCCTGTCCACAAGATAACCTGCATAATCAGCATCAGCGTACCCAACAAGATTAAAATTATCACCTGAAGGGTAGTACAGGACCAGGTCCTGTGTTCCCTTAAGATATCCCAAAATTCTTTTGGCAGCCTTCAGATGAGATTCCTTGGGATTTGACTGAAACCTTGCTCATAGCCCCACACTAAAGACAATATCAGGTCTGCTGGCAGTGAGATAGAGAAGAGACCCAATAATGCCTCTATACATGGTTTGATTTACAGGAGAGCCAGATTCATCCATGTCCAGTCGAGTGGCAGTGGCAATGGGAGTATCAATTACTTTTGATGCTTCCATATCAAACCTCTTCAGAAGCTCCTTGATGTATTTCTGCTGGCAGATGAATGTACCCTTTGTGGACTGCTTCACTTGAAGACCCAAGAAGAAGTTCAACTCACCCATCATGCTCATCTCAAACTCACGTCACTTCCCATGAGTTTTGCAAATTCTTCACACAGTGAATCAGTTGTTGCCCCAAAAATGATATCATCAACATATACCTGAATGATGAGCAGGTTCCTCCCTCATTTCTTCAGAAATAGAGTGTTGTCAATTCTTCCTCTTATGAAACCATTTTCTAAGAGAAACTTTGACAGTCTTTCATACCAAGCTCGAGGAGCCTGCTTCAACCCATACAATGCCTTGTCCAATTTAAACACATATTCAGGATGTTCATGACATTCAAAACCTAGAGGTTGATTTACATAGACTTCTTCCTTAAGGAATCCATTCAGAAACTCATAGGGAGTTTTGTTCAAAAGAGACCTGATCATGCACCTGTTCACCAAGTAGCAGGCAGTGTTAACAGCTTTAGCCCAGAAGTTCTTCGTTATCCCACTATCGATCAGCATTGTCCTTGCCATTTCTTCAAGAGTTCTATTCTTCCTTTCCACAATTCCATTTTGCTGTGGAGTTCTGGGGGCAGAGAAGTTATGGGTAATGCCATTCTCGCTGCAAAAATCATCAAACTTGGCATTGTCAAATTTTGTCCCATGATCTGATCTTATGCAGGCTACTTTAGAATCCATCTTCACTTGAATTTTCTTCACGAATGCTACAAAAACTTCAAAGGTTTCTTCTTTTGTTCTGAGGAACAAGGTCCAAGTGAATCTGGAATAGCATCCACTATCACAAAAATATATCTTTTTCCTCCTTTGCTTTGCACTCTTATAGGCCCACATAGATCCATGTGAAGGAGATCAAGTGGTTTTGAGGTTCTAACATCCTTCTTTGGCTTAAATGAAGATTTCACATGCTTCCCTCTGGCGTAGGCATCACAAACTTTGTGCTCTATGAACTTTGATTTGGGCAGACCACGAACCAGGTCCTTCTGAACTAGCTTATTCAGTAGAGAAAAACTTGCATGCCCCAGTCTTCTGTGCCACAGTTCAGCATCATCATCAACAGCTTTCAAGCAATTCAGATCACCACTTTGTAGGGATTCAAAATCAGCAAAGTAGACGTTCTTGTATGTTTTGGCCACCAGTACCACTTCACCCGTTACTAGATTAGTAACTGTGCATATTTTTGACGAGAACTCCATGTTGTTTCCTTTATCACATATTTGAGAAACACTCAAGAGACTGTACTTGAGGCCATTGACGTAGTACACATTCTCAATTGAGTGAGTGAGTGATTTTCCAATTTTTCCAACTCCAAGAATGTACCCCTTTTTCCCATTGCCAAAGCATACACTCCCTCCTTGCAGGGCTTTTTTTTAAGTGAAAGAAAGTCCATGGTGTTCCCAGTCATGTGCTTTGAACATCCACTATCCATGAATCATTGTTGACTTCTTCCTTTCACTATTCCCTGCACAAGGAAATCAAGAGTTAGATTTAGGAACCCAAGCAAGTTTGGGTCCCTTGTAGTAGGCAAGAGGATAAACAAGAGCTCTTTTAGTCCATGCAGGTAACATGCGTTTTTTATGGGTGGCACCTGGTCCCTTTTCAGTAGTTACTTTTTCAGCAAACACTTTGTTTTTCTGAAGAGACTGGACCCTGGCTTGGCAATTGTCTTTGAAATGCCTATTGTTCCCACAGTGAGTACACAGCCAATTATCCGGTACAGTAACATACTTGCTATAGGGGTTGTAAGGAGTTCTCTCCCTTTGAAACCCTATTCCCTACCTGTTTCCACTATTATTAACATACATGGCAGTAATAGCTTCTGAGGACCAGGTCCACTTAAGGGACTTCTCAAGATCATTTTTTACTCTTTCCAGTTCTGCTTGGAGCTGCCTATTTTTCTCAAGTTCGGCACACAAACTAGTTCTCACAGCATTTAACTCATTTTCAAGCTTAATGTGTGCCTCACTAGCTACCTCTTTCCCTTTATGAGAATTTCCAGGCCTACACACAGCTCCAAGTTCCTCTATAGTTTCCCTCAAGACTACAATCACTATTGAGAGGTCATCTCTCTCCTGCTCAATAGCAGACACTCTCTCCACTAGGGCATCATTTTCTTTACTTAAGTTCTCAATGGTTTCTTTCAAGTCAACTACTACTACCACCAGATCATCTCTTTCATGTTCTACACTAGTGATTTTCTCAGTTAGAACCTTCTTCTCATTTTCCAGATCATCTATAGTTTCCTTCAAATCAACCACACACACTACCAAATCATCTCTAGCTTGTTCAGCTTCTCCTAGTTCTAAGGTCAAGGAATCTTTATCCTCTACAAGACTATGATAGGCATCAATTAATACGTTGGCAAATGACATGAGTTTCTTAGGAGAGTAGGATTTCAGACTTCTCTATACATCCCTGAAATTTACCTCATCATGTCATCATCGTCTGATTGAGCCATTAAAGCAAATATTGAATCATATTCATTTCCTTCACTTTCAACTGCCATCATGGAACTATCACCTGCATTAGTTTCTTCTTTAGACTCACTTGAGGAATCTCCCCATGCTGTAAGAGCTTGCTTCACAATGTTGTCAGCGGCATTCTTCCTTTTGAAGCATTTGTCAGGAACCGGGTTCCTTTTGGCTGCTTTATCAGGGTTGTACTTGAAGTGTTCGTGCTTCAAGAGAAGACAATCTTTGATAAAGTGCCCTGGCTTTCCACATTTATGACAAAGGTCATAATTCTTTGGTCCGCTGGAACTGCCTCTCTTTGGTATCCTTCCATTCCTTCTGACCATTTTTTGAAATCTTTTGGTTAGGTAGGCCATGTCACAGTCCTCCTCACTTGAGTCATTGCCTTCAACTTTGAGTACCTGGTTCTTTTCCTTCTTTGGTTCTCTTCTTTCACTGTCCTTCTTCTTCTCCATTTCTTAAGTTTTAAGATTTCCAACTAGCTCATCTATAGTTAGGGCCTACAGATCCTTTGCCTCAGTAATGGCATTCACTTTACTCTCCCACGAACTAGGCAGAACACTGAGAATTTTTCTCACAAGCTTGTTCCTAGGAATGATTTCACCAAGCGAGTGTAGCTCATTTATGATGCAAGTGAATCTTGTGTGCATGTTTTGAATAGATTCATCGCCTTTCATCCTAAAGAGCTCATACTCAGTGGTGCGCATATCAATCTTAGATTGCTTTACTTGAGTGGTTCCCTCATGTGCTGTTTGCAAAGCTTCCCATATTTCTTGGCGGATTGACAAGCTGAGATCCTGTTATATTCATCAGGTCCTATACAACACACCAAAATTTTCTTGGCACGAAAATTTTTCTCCGCAGTTTTCCTGTCTGCATCGTTGTATTCCTTTTTGGTCTTTGGCATCGTCACTGGAGGATCTCTGACCTTCTTCGTTGGGACATAAGGACCATCATATATAACATCCCACAACTCATAATCTTCTACCATGATAAAGTCATGCATTCTTGTCTTCCACCACCCATAGTATTGCCCATTGAACCTGGGTGGTCTATACGTAGACTGACCTTCTTCAAAATTTGGTGAAGCAGCCATAAGAATCCTTCCTAGGTGTTAACCTGATAGAAAGAACCCACTCTTATACCAATTGATAGAATATATGAGTCCACCAAACAATATAGAGAACAGGTCCTCTATGAGTTTCCACTGAGAAGCTAATAAAACAGTAAGTAAATAAGACAGGGAGTTTTTACGTGGAAAAATCCCTGCTCAAGGGGATAAAAAACCACGACCTACACTGGTAGGATTTCAACTTCACTATGAACAACTTTTAGATTACAACCTATGCAATCTAGAAATTAAACTCTTAATCCCTCACTAACTTGTAATACACCTATTGCAAGCCACTTTGCAATACACCTATTACAAAGACTTCAACTCATGACTAACTCTAGTCACGACACAAACACTAAGAGTTTATGGTTTTACAAGGGGGTTCCTAAGCAACGCTTCCAAATAAGCAAATTAGGAATTACAGCGAAGAACAATTACAAAGTTACAACTCAACTAAGGACAACAAGATACTAGATTTAGGAACTGGTCTGTAGTAGTGTTAAACTTTATTCTTGATGCACTTGAGAATTGAATGCTTGATTAGTGAACGGTTGGAGTGTTTGAATGCTCAAGTTGATTCTGAAGTGTTCAAGTAATGTTTTGTTGTAATGCTCTTTGTTAATACAACATGGATGACATCACTTGAGTGATGTAATCACTTGGTAGGTCAAATGAGAAGTGACTGTAGAACCTGCGCTGCACTGTTTCAGCGTACAGTGCAAGCAGTCGCTTTTCAGCTGTAGACAGTTGACTTCGTACTGCTGTCAGGGAAACACAAGGGTATCAGGTCTCTGCGTTAATTCTCTATCTTCTGGAGTCGTAGCAGTTTTCATTAGCCGGAATCCGTTGATTTGAGTTGTGTACCAAATGAGTCAGGTTCCTAATCTGGTTCTTTGATAGTAAGTTTGTTAGATCATCAAAACATAAAGCTAAGGCATTGTAAACCCATCAATATATCTCAGGTGAAACTGACCACGGGTATTTATAATAACAAGTGATATAGTAACATGAAATCGATTAAATAACTTGCTATAATCGATTAAATTACACTAGTAACTAAAATAATTGGATGCTATTAGAATATATATAAATTAAACCCTAAATGGACCAATTTAGGCATAGGAGTATTGCCTCCATCAAGTTGCCAGTTATCAATAAACAACCTCCTGACACCTGTATATGTTGGTACGTGCACCAAAACAAATGGCACAAGCTTGAAGTAAACTTCAGATTATTTGCAAAGCATGAGCATGCATGCGTAGGTCTCCTAGTTAGGGCCGTGCATAATTAGGTAAATACCAAATTACCATATCAAAATTAAAATTTTTGGTATTTGGTATTTGGTATTTGGTATGGTATTTGGTTTACATTTTAAAAAAAAAAAGTTGTTATTAGGTATGGTATTTGGTATTTTTTTTACCAATACCGTACCGAAATATATATTGAATTAATTTTAAATATTGTGTCATCCTTGCAGCCCTCAGTTACCAGAGAGCTTCAGAAGAATGTTTCTAGTTCCATGTTATTTTGTTGAAGCATGTGCGCCACCTATTTTTGTCAATGTGGTTAATGGATGTTACCCGAATAGTTTTTGTAAACCACACTTGTGAAAGACTTATTTTGGTCACGTTTTAAGAAGCTTATTGGTGTCCGGTATATTACGGAGATGCAAGTTAGAGCTTTAGACCAGACATACTTATATGTTGATGAAGTTTGTTAACATTATTTTAATCTTATGCTCTTGTTTATAGAAGTCTCATATATGTTGTGCAGTGCTGTAGCATTCATAAGATTGATTTTACTGGCTAGTTATAATTTTAATTTTCCTGGCCAGTTAAGCTGTTATTCTCCCCAAAATATAACGTTCCGAAGCTGCTTTAGAACCGAATAAACCGAAGTTACCATACCGAATAAACCGAAACCGAAAGGCAAAAAATCCAACCATACCGAGTTTAATTAGGCACGGTATTGGTATAGCATTTTAGGATACCGAGTACTGAAAATACCGAACCGAAATGTCTAAATACCGTACCGAAATGTCTAAATACCGTACCGTACCGACCGACGAACACCCCTACTCCTAGCTACGTTGAAGAGTGCCAACACTTGCTCAGAATATGCGTCATCTAACCACCTTTGAAACTTCAACCAAGAAAATTAAATGCCCTCGCTTTCAATCTTAGCTTTACGCTTTCTCTTCATTTTTCTGTAATTAGACATCTGAAGGATGTTAATAATACCACTAGAAAACGCATTGAAACAGGCCATCAAGTATTAAGTTGACTGCAAAATTGGAATAAAAAGAATTTGAAATGAGCTGCCGGCAAAGCTAAGCCACTTGTCAGTCAACAGAAAGTCCATCATACCCCATTATTGCAACACAAACATTGAGTAGTCTAAAATGTTTTGGTTTACAAACTATTGTTCAGTCCATCTTGACCCAACCCATTTCAGTTCAAGTAATCTTTTATGACACGCTCAATTTTAGCCCCACCCACTCATTTGACACCCCTACTGCTATCAGTAAGATCCCGGCATCTGAATAAGCTTAGGCTAATCATATGGCGTGCACAGAAAACATGTATATTTCATTTCAAGATCACGGCTTCTACATACGACAATCATCGTACAGTATATCCTTTTCCTGCATATTACAGTAGGTACATGAAATCACAAAAGCCTCCACTTTGAGTGATAAGTTTAAAAGGAAAAGGGAAAAAAGTTGATACTATTTTGCACCAACTTTCCAAGAAAATTTTCCAAACATCACCTAGACCTCTACTTTTATATTGTCTTGACATTCCCCAGAGTTCTGATGCTCTGATTGACCGAGCAAATGAAAATTTTATGCCCAGCACTTGCCTCCATCATAACCAAGATACGCCCTAAATTATCAACTCTTTGAACTTGGAAAATCAGTAAATGAGAAGAATCCCCCTGAATGATGAATGATGATTGCAAAGTCATTTTGAATTAGACTAAAACCTCCTCCGCCTCTCACCTCAATCCCTCAATGGTGAAAAAGAAAAGAACAGCAGAAAATCCCTCAATGCCTTCTCCAGACATTTCTAAAAGAAGATCCACTGTGTCGTTTTACCCAGTCAGTGTATATAGGTAAACCTGCTACCTTATCAATCTCATCTAACAAGATATCCTCTGTAAGATTGCCCTCTATGATGTGCTTTGCCTGTCCATTAGATGTTTCATCGGTCAAAAATAGTTGTAAATGCTGTTAAAACGAGGGATGATGTTGCTATAAGACAAACCTCCTCGTAGACACTAATACGATCTGGGTTTGATTTCTCTGTTTGGATCCGCACAAAGATCCAAGCATTTTCATGGGCGTTCCAGGAACACTCTATTATCCTACCCGAGTACAAAGACAAGTCAGACCCATCTGCAGGAGAAAGTACCAATCAGACCAAACTTGGTTAAGAAAACTTGAGGAGGCAGTCATATTATCACCACCTCATTTTTTGCAGAACAAAAGCAAAAGAATTTGCTAACATTTCCTAATAGAATTCAAGGGATAGATCTTCAAATTCTCAGTGCCAGCTGGCACAGACGAGCGTTGCAAGCAAAGGGAAGGAAAGGAGAGATCTTTTTGCCACTGGAAACTCCTAGAAGGGAATATGAGCTCAAAGAAAGGAGAAAAAGAAGTGATCATCAAACCTTTAAACATGACTCTGCAACCTTCAATTAGTTTCTTGTTTCCGTGTTCTTGCAGATAAAGCAAATTGCTACCGTCGACTCCCACCTACCAATGCCAACTTGTTAATCAGATTATCCTAGTAGTAAAGTGATCAGAGCCACTACTATGTGATGTTATCTACTACTGTTAATGTATACACAGGAAAAAGCTCAGCATATAAACACTACAAATCAAACTGCAGTTTGAGAGCTAACGATGAAAGAAATTATAACCACCTCAAAGAGAAAATCAACAGTACTCATTCCAGGATATTTCCATTTCAGACGCCCATCGTGTTCACAATGCACATAAGTTGCATTCCAGGCCTGTATTATAAATTATCAGGAGCCAGGTAAGCAAAGTTACAAGCAATTTGCTATCTAAAGCAGAAATTAGCTTCAGAATGTACCAACCATAACAAAGTGACTTGCTGGTCCCAGCAGCTTTACGTCAAAAGACAAAGCACGTATGCAGACACATCAAGAGTGCACAACAAGCATGTAAGTGAAGGTAATTACACTTAATTGGGGTGGACAAGTTCTCTCAAGTCAGATCTACGAGAGTGCATCACTTGGGTGCATTTGCAGATGAAATCATTTCATCCAATTTCTCTTCAAAATTTCATTCTCTTTCACTTTTTCAGTAAGATGAACTGAAAATTGTAAACATGCAATGATAGAGTATCGAAAGGTTCAGTAGAGCAAAGTCTCGTACTTTTAGGTATCTTTTTGGTATTAGGAAGCAGATATCAATTCAGAACTTTGTTACCAGAAATGTTCTTTTTAGTCTACATGGAAAAGCTAGGTCTGAATAAATTGTTTTAAAAAATTCAGAGTATATTTACTTTAGGATTAAGATACTGAATCTAAGTTCCAAGCTTATTTTGCTTTCCATCTACAGGTTTATTCTTCTTTCTTTTCTTTTATCATATATTCTGTTTATTTTCCCTATTATAGTCTGAATGTTCGTGTTGCTTTTACTTCTGTTCCTTTTTCTTTAGCTCCAGATCCTATCATGTTCCTATTCTTTCTTTAGATCTTGATTCTCATAATTTCTCCATTCATTATTTCATTAAAGACCACAACCGGGTCTCTCTTTTTTTCTTTGCTACCTTAGTATTTTCATGTAATCCAAATTCAACTTCTTTGCATAAAAGTATCCAGCTTCTGTCCTTGAAAATTTGTTTTAAATAGCATCCCTATCTGAATTGACTACACACACACACACACACACACACACACACACACACACACACACACACATATATATATATATATATATATATATATATCACGAATTAGAATAAATCATTACTTTACACATACAAAACGCACAAAATATGAGTGAAATGCGAGGCGATATGCATATAAATACACATTTTTTATGCCGAATATCAAAGTTCGTAGCTAATTTCATTATTTATTTTTTTGTAGTAAATGGGGATTGACTACAAAAAGAGGAATCAAGAAGAAGATCAAACACATAACTTCCTGAAGAACTCTTAGAGAAGAGAAACTTATTCTTTGTACAAAAAGAGAGACATTAAGAACCTATTGTATAATGAGTGAGAGAAAATTAAAGTAGCATGAGATCTTATTACGTTGTTGGTGAGCGAGTGAAAAAACTATCTTGCTTTCTCTTTAACACATGGTACAATTACAATATATCGAATAATAAAATCAACAATATCACAATCAGAAACTAATTCGAATATAAGTTATATACATAGACAGTGCAAATTTTTTTACACTATCAGTGTTTAACTTGCGATAGCAAGTTACTTATCATTTTACCAGGTTATCTATTATCGTTTATGATAGAGATTTACTGATAATTTTCTAATAAGTGATTTGATTATATAGGCATAGAATTTAAACTCTTGTTTTAAAAAATTTTCTATCTTTGATTTATTTGTCTTTTAACAATTTCTATGTTTTACCTGATAACTGCTGAATTGGTCATTGTCAACATGATGCACTGGCCTTCCTCTTTCATCATAGAGAATGAGCCCACTAAATCTTGGCAGCTCACACTTTTCTCCCATAAGTATAGGCCTTTGCCACACAGGCGAAATCGAATTGTGGCTATGCCACCTAGCAGAATCGCCTTCAAGTTGACCTCCAGTAACAAGCAATGGCGAAACTTTCTCCGTTTGACACTTTTCACCCATGAGTATAGGCCTTTGCCACACGGGCGAAATCGAACCGTGGCTCTGCCATCGGCCAGACTCGCCTTCAAGTTGACCCCCAGAAAGAAACAACGGAGAAACTTTGTCCGTCATACACTTTTCACCCATAAGTATAGGCCTTTGCCACACAGCTGAATTTGAATTGTGGCTCTGCCACCTAGCAGAACCACCTTCAAGTTGACCTCCAGCAACAAGCAACGGCGAAACTTTCTCCGTTATACACTTTTCACCCATAAGTATAGGTCTTTGCCACACAGGCGAAGTCGAACGGTGGCTCTGCCATCGGCCAGACTCGCCTTCAAGTTGACCTCCAGCAACAGGTAAAGGAAAAACTTTGTCCATCTGACACTTGTCACCCATAAGTATTGACCTTTGCCACACATGCAAATCAGAATTGTGGCTATGCCATTGGCAAGAATTACCTTCAAGTTGACCTCCAACAACAGATAATGGAGTAACACTCTTCGTCTGACACTTTTCACCCATAAGTACAGGCCTTTGCCACACAGGCGAATCCGAATTATGACTTTGCCACCTGTAAGAATCGCCTTCAAGTTGACCTTCAGCAACAAGCAATGGAGAAACTCTTTCAGTATGACTCTTGCTTCTTTCCTCCTCCCACTTGCTCGCGCTGCTCCACCGTACTGAGCTCGTCAGCACCTTCTTCACACAAGTACTACTCAAACCCAGTAACTTTGGCTCCGACCATTCTATATCCATGCATGGTTCTTGACTTACTAACCCTTTTCTCCTATTTGTTGCCCTTCTTTTGATAAAAGCAGTAACTATGCAAACACCAATAACTAAAGAACAAGTGCAAACTAAGAATGCAATAGATTCTTTAGTCGACAGCTTCCATTTGTCTTCCAAATTCCATAAAGCATCCATTGTTATTTTTCAAGAAATGTCCAAAAATATTCAAGAATTTGCTATAACGAGTAAATGAAAGGAGAAGAGAATTGAGTTGGTGGATAATTGGTATAAGTCTTCTTGTGAGATTCACCGACACCAGATATTTTAATTTTGATTTCTTCTCCTTATTGTTTTAGCCATTTGCCGCTAGCATTTACTCACCGTTTTATGAGGAAATAAAAGCCCTTCACGAGATATATCATGTAGGAATTAAAGAATTCTCTTATTTATATGTATTAACAAATCTGTTATTATGTTTTTGTATTTTGCCATCATAATTTTTTTTGCAAGAAAAAAAAAAGAATTAAGTTTTATTTATTACAATACTAAAAAGTTACTCATGATGTTATTTGACAAAGGTGAAAATCATTATACCCCCAATTTTACTTTAAAAATTGAACTTCCCCCTCTAGTTTGAACAATTATCGTTCTCCCCCTAATTTCTCACTTGAATTTTTAAAATACCTATTTCAAAACTCTATTATCAATATTTTCTCTTTTTGTTTTTTATTTTTTAATTTTTAGTATCATGATATTTTTTTTCTAATATATATGTTGTGAACTTACCAATATAATAACTAAATTTCATTTTAAAAATAAAAATAATAATCAAGCATATAATTTAATGACGTTGAATAATAATAATAAAGAGTACAATAAAAATTACAATAACAACAACAACAACAAGAACGTCCCAGTATAATTCTACAAGTGGGATATGGTGGAGGATAGTGTATACGTGATGACGTCCAAATCCACTACTAAAAAGTAATAGACACGGTCGCATGCAATATAATTTACCCAACTATGAGTCGGGGTCGAATCCCACAGAGAACAATGTGTAGGCGATTAGGCATGTAAGAAAATTATCGCTTATCGCGCAATGCCAAACACTAAGAATTTTGGTTTGAAAATGTTTATACCTAAATGTGGAAATGAAAACTAACCTAGAAAGCAAGTAGAATGATCAATGGCTACAAGTATGGTTGAATCGGGAATTACACTCAAGTAACGATCCAATGTATTTCACGATTTTACAAATATGAGCGAGTTTATGTTAATTAGCCACGAATAATAATTCTTAATTAGCTTCTTCCGAAGACTAAAAAGACTTCCTAATTGAATTATCCCTAAAACAATTAGAAGATTAAGCACACCCGGAATGGCTACAAGTAGTTCAATCCTATCCCTAGGTAGAATCTATAAAATGAGGGTTAACGCCTCAAGTTCTTGTTAATTAATCTTTCCCAACCCCAAATTATCTTTCCCAAAATCAATTCGGAGTTAATGGGCGAGTCCTAGGGTTAGCTAGTCCCTTTGGAAACATTAAAGAACAAGAATAATTAAAGTAACAATAACTCAACTTCATAAATATATAAAAATCATTCAATACATAAGCACAACAAGGTATTTAATCCACACTTTAAATATGAATACTTCCATAAACAAGGTTCAAGTGTTGGAAATAAATACTACACACTTAAATATTCAATACAAAGCAAGGAAATGAAGAAATAAACATAAATGGGTAAGAAAATCTTAACCACAAGCTTCAATCTTCAAGACCCAAGTGTGTGTGCAAAACCCTAGCTTCAATAAATGTTCTCTCTAGTCTATGATGACTGAAAATAAGCCAAAAGATTGCCAAAATGTCTGCTTGGACGAGTATAAAAATGATTTGGGATGAGAAATTATGAAATGTCCTATCTGCCCCAGGTCTGATGCTCGATTTCCGCACCTTCGGAAGAACCATCACAGGTGCGGCTCCGCATAAGCAGAGATCTCATCGCAGAAGCGAAAATAGAAATCCTGCAAAGCTTCGCAGAAGCGATGCCAAAGTCGCGGAAGCGACATCGCTGAAGCGATACAATAACCGCAGAAGCGGTTTCTCCATTCTCGGCCAATTTCGCAAAAGCTGTTCGCTCTTCGCAGAAGCGTGATCGCTTCTGCGCTTTGTCCTCCGCAGAAGCGGAATTTCTCAATCCATGCTTGAACCGCAGAAGCGTTTGTATTTACGCAGAAACGGGGTCGCGTCTGCGAGCAAACTTCCGCAGAAGCGGAATCACTGGGAGTTTTGCACTGTTTCACTCTTTTTAGCTCAATTCCGCTTCAATTCAACTCAAATCACCTCGTAGCATCATGTACCTGAAAATCTAACAATAACCACCATAAACAACCTCATTTTATAATTAAAAGGACATAAAAGCTAAGGAAAAGAGGCTAGAATGAGTGGTAAAATTACCACTCATCA
>NW_017674090.1:0-700 GCF_001879085.1 Nicotiana attenuata | reverse complement strand
AATGAAAGAATTGGTAAAAAAATGAAAGCGAAAATATGACCAAAAGAATGAATCGGACAGTCGAAACTCAGACTTAGAAAAAAATTTCAGGATTGTCAGATTTTGAAGTGCAAGCCCTCTGATGTTGCATTTCCCATGATTTCTTCGCAATTGCGAACATGACAGGGCTGGGAATTGCGAAGAATTCCTTCGCATTTGCGAAGATTTCAGAAATCCCAGCTTTGGGAATTGCGAAGAAATCCTGGGAAATGCGAAGGTTTCAGAAATGGCTATTCTTCGCAATTGCGATGAAATCTTCGCAAATGCGAAGTCGCAAATGTGAAGAGGACATCGCAATTGCGAGCCTTCGTCCCCAGTTGAGATTTTCTTCAGAGAAAAGTGATTAAGCCTAAAAATTTTCAATCCAAGCTATTTTTAACGAACCCAATCATTAATCAAGCATAAATCATGCATCAAACTTCATAAACAACCATGAATCAAGAAATATCAATGGTTTGGCCAAGAATTTCATTCGGGCCTTACATCGAACACATAAAGAGCACAAAAATTTCGCTTCTATTTGACAAGTAGTTGGGTACTCATACTTCCCCAAATTTCTTAGCAACCACATATTCACACACTCTCAACCAAACCTCACCCAGAAATCAACATGTGTTTTGAAAAACAATTTTGACAATTTTGGGGAAAAGGTGACTGCCAT
>NW_017674089.1:106488-109117 GCF_001879085.1 Nicotiana attenuata | reverse complement strand
TCGTTAGTATTCTTTTGCCTGACTTGCTTGTTTTCGTCTCTAGACTCGATTAATGGTAAAAACCCTAGAATTTGGGGGTTTCATTCGAGTTTGAGGCCACTTGTTACGTGCTTTGTGTGCTTCCCATCTCTAAACTTGCTTGGTTTCAAAACCCTAATCTCTGAGTTCCTGAAGTTGTTTCATCTTTGTTTCAACTTTGTTTCTCCATGTGGTTCTGACTTTTTGCTAAAATCTATGAGACCCTGTTTACTTGACTCTTTAGCATGCTTCTGATTAGCCTATACGACTATCATGTTTCGCTAGCATTATTGTTTCTCTTTGTCATGATTTAACCTCACACGCCCGATGTTGTGCATTCTTTATATACACTGGTTGTCCCTCTAGAATTTTAGGACTGATTTCAGACTTCCTTGTGTAAGCATGATTGATTCTTTCCTTGTTTTATTTGAAAACTCTCTTTAACCTTTCGATTCCCTTATTTCTGACTTGGTTCATTAGTGATTTTGAATCCCTGATCCCCTGATTTACTATGTACTAATTGATTTACTTTGTTTTTGCTTTATTTACTTAACCGTGTGTTTCGAATTTTCTTTGCTTAATTAAAACCCCTATGTATTTACCCCTTATTTGTATGCTACGCACAGTATGTTTACTTGATCTCCTTCCTTTAATAATTTCTGCCCTTTACCGTTCAAATTTGAACTCCTCAATCAAAGGATTTTCTGCTACTGATTGATTCTAATTGATACATGATTATTTTCTTACCTTTGTTCCCTGCCTGATTTCAAACTATAAATACCTGCTCCTTTCTTAACACACACACGACCAACACTCGAGTCTTTTATCTGAACTCAGACTCACACTCATAAGTATACTCTTGCTATTTGTATTGTGGCCTGTTACAAGATTTCTGCTCTCTTTGCTTTCTGAAACTGGTATGTCCTAGTTTTAATTCTAGCCCCAACCCCAATGTGTTTACTTACCAGTTCTTATGTCCATGTTCACTTTAATGTCTGAAGTATTTAATCTTTGTGTAATGTGTTCTGCCCATTTCTTGTAATGAATCCCATTCCTATATCCCCTTATGTGTTTTGAACTATGGTTCAAAAACATGGCAATATAGCTGAAGTTATTGTCCATGGACATGAACTGGACCCCTTGGGTCCTAAGCTCTTTCAATTTCCCAACCCCATTCCCTTATTATGTGTGTTGAGTTAAAGCTTTGGCCTGACAGTATTCTAATTACTGCCCAGGCCATGGCTTGACCTTCAATAGGTCCTTACTCTCCAATGTTTGGCCAACAGGTTTGGTCAGGGGTGCGCCAGCCTACCTCATGGTTGGGTATGACTACCAGCCTGCTTTTTGGCACTCCCTACCCCTCCCTATTACACTTGCACTCATTCTTAGAACTTAAGTTCTGCCCCTCTCTTGTGAGCCTTGCCTTGGGACCCCTGAGCTCCCTCTGAACTTGGACACTTGAGGGTTGGCTCTTCCACACTGCACTATAACTCATTCTGATTAGCATCTTGGGTGTAAGCACTGCCTGTGGTTCCTGAAACCCCTTGGATCTCCGAAACACCCTAGATAAGAGAAGGCCTTGGAAATCCGGATCTCTTAAGTGGCTCAATCTCATATTATTAGACACTAAGTCTGAATTAGGCTGCTCGGATGTAGCTGATAGCTTCTGATGTACTTTTAATTTCAGTCTTGTTCTACTGGTCTGTAATGATTTGTATAAACTCATGGGGATTCAATTAAAAAAAAGGGAGGGGGTTTATTTTTTATGCACTAAGGGTAGAAAATATGCCTATAGGGATTTATTTCTGATTTGTGCAACTTCACACGTAGAAAACATGTCTATAGGATTTAACATTTGATTTCTGCAACTAAGCATATAGACATCCTGCCTACAGGGTTTGCTTCTGAATTTCTGCACTTTCATATATAGAAATCATGTTCACAAGTTTATGCATCTGCATATAGAAATCATGCCTATAAGAATTTTGTATATCATATAGATATCCTGCTCATAAGAATTCTGCATGTAGATACCATGCCTATAGGGGTTTGCATCTCTGCATATAATAACATCATTAGGCAAACAGATAGGTTTAATAATAAAATGGCATATGTAGATATCTTGGTTTACAAGGCTTCCGTTAGTATTTAAAAGGGTATCACGTATAGAAAGCATGCCTATAGGGATTTCGAAACCAAAAATTGTCTCACTTATTCAAAACAGTGTTGATTTTACTAAAACAAACGACTTTTCTTTCTAAACCTACTCGCATGAACTCTGGTAAACATTTCCCAACCGATCTGCATTCTGGAACTCGTTTAGTTGTTAAATCACGTACCCTTTTCTGAAACTTTTTGTTACTCTGAAATTTTCTTTTAAAATCAGCTTGTGTTTTAAAATCAGTAGTTCTATCCAACACATAGACAAAGGATTTAACTAATCAACCGGATCAGTCTTAGATAACTGCATTCGAGTAAGCCTAATGTAGACTTCCTGGCCAAAAATATGTGTTGAACCAGTCCGCTTATCGCTTTAATTTAATTTAAGACTAAACCAGTACGTGCAAGACATGCTAAACTCTATGGCTTTATCTGGTTTTAGGAGGCTTAT
>NW_017674089.1:100339-103764 GCF_001879085.1 Nicotiana attenuata | reverse complement strand
TGTTTTCTTCTGCTGTGTTTTCTTCTACCTTGCTCTTATGACTTCCCCTACTGTATTTTGCACGATTTTTCTTTTATTATGTTTTCATGAAGTTTTCTGGGAAATACATGTTTAAGGTCTCAGTCCCTTTGAGTTTTCTGAACTTATTTCGTTAGTATTCTTTTGCCTGACTTGCTTGTTTTCGTCTCTAGACTCGATTAATGGTAAAAACCCTAGAACTTGGGGGTTTCATTCGAGTTTGAGGCCACTTGTTACGTGCTTTGTGTGCTTCTCATCTCTAAACTTGCTTGGTTTCAAAACCCTAATCTCTGAGTTCCTGAAGTTGTTTCATCTTTGTTTCAACTTTGTTTCTCCATGTGGTTCTGACTTTTTGCTAAAATCTATAAGACCCTGTTTACTTGACTCTTTAGCATGCTTCTGATTAGCCTATACGACTATCATGTTTCGCTAGCATTATTGTTTCTCTTTGTCATGATTTAACCTCACACGCCCAATGTTGTGCATTCTTTATATACACTGGTTGTCCCTCTAGAATTTTGGGACTGATTTCTGACTTCCTTGTGTAAGCATGATTGATTCTTTCCTTGTTTTATTTGAATACTCTCTTTAACCTTTCGATTCCCTTATTTCTGACATGGTTCATTAGTGATTTTGAATCCCTCTGATTCCCTAATTTACTATGTACTAATTGATTTACTTTGTTTTTGCCTTATTTACTTAACCGTGTGTTTCAAATTTTCTTTCCTCAATTAAAACCCCTATGTATTTACCCCTTATTTGTATGCTATGCACAATATGTTCACTTGATCTCCTTCCTTAAATAATTTCTGCCCTTTACCGTTCAAATTATAACTCCTCAATTAAAGGATTTTCTGCTACTGATTGATTCTAATTGATACATGATTATCTTCTTACCTTTCTTCCCTGCCTGATTTCAAACTATAAATACCTGCTCCTTTCTTAACACACACACACGACCAACACTCGAGTCTTTTCTTTCTGAACTCAGACTCACACTCATAAGTATACTCTTGCTATTTGTATTGTGGCCTGTTACTAGATTTCTGCTCTCTTTGCTTTTCTGAAACTGGTATGTCCTAGTTTTAATTCTAGCCCCAACTCCAATGTGTTTACTTATCAGTTCTTATATCCATGTTCACTTTAATGTCTGAAGTATTTAATCTTTGTGTAATGTGTTCTGCCCATTTCTTGTAATGAATCCCATTCCTATATCCCCTTATGTGTTTTGAGCTATGGTTCAAAAACATGGCAATATAGGTGAAGTTATTGTCCATGGATATGAACTGGACCCTTTGGGTCCTAAGCTCTTTCAATTTCCCATCCCCATTCTCTTATTATGTGTGTTGAGTTAAAGCTTTGGCCTGACAGTATTCTAATTACTGCCCAGGCCATGGCTTGACCTTCAATAGGTCCTTACTCTCCAATGCTTGGCCAACAGGTTTGGTCAGGGGTGTGCCATCCTACCTCATGGTTAAGTGTGACCACCAGCCTGCTTCGGCACTCCCTACCCCTCCCTATTACACTTGCACTCATTCTTAGTACTTTAGTTCTGCCTCTCTCTTGTGAGCCTTGCCTTGGGACCCCTGAGCTCCCGGCTAACACAGAAAAAAGCACCAGCTGGGCCTCTCTCTTTGTTTCGATGAATCTAAGATGTGAACAAAATTCAAAAAAAAAAGGCGACCGAGTGCTCCATGAACAATGAGCGCTTCCTGCTCCGTCCGCAGCGCTTGCTGCCTCTCCTCCAAACCTCAAAGGTTGTTTACTCAGATATTTCTTATCAAAGCGAGGGATTCGGGAAACTGCTTTTTCAATGATATCGAAGCATTTTTGCCTCACAGAGTGGTTACGGTTAAGCAGGTAAGCGAAGGCTCTCTCTCTCGCTCTGTGGTCTTGTGTAAAGCCTTTCCAGCCGATGGGCGCAGGCAAGCGTAGCGAATCACATAGATAAGCCCCTACCTGCCAGCGCATGGGCCCTGGATGCGCTAGCGATTGGCACATAGGGGAATGGTAAGTTGCTTTTTCAAGTGTCAGTAGCGGAACATTCTGTCAATCGGGGAAGGTTTTTGGTGACAAGACCTGGAGATATCAGAAGTGAGAATGCTGACATGAGTAACGAAGGTTTTCCGTTAGTGCGCTCCGGAAAGAAGGAGCAAAGGCGAAAAAGCTCAAGTCCGCTTACCGAGGAATAGAAAGGAAGGACCGGGGGCCAGAGCAAGTTGGGTTCCTAGCTAGGCTGATGCCTTTGCCGAGTCTTAAACTCCGACTCCTAAACTCAAAAATGGCCGGAAATGCCCATTTTGAGCTCGCTCAGGCGGATGTTCGGTGAATTCCTTCCAGGGCCTTGTACACACCGCCCCTCTCCTTTTCTAGCTGCCCAGATTGAATCCAAATTTTTTTTTATTTGAGTTCATAATAATTGGCGGGTTTCATTAATGAAAAGAAAAGCGGAGGCCCGCCATCTGCTAGCATTGTGGTTTTCCACAAGTACTTCAATGATGGGAACAACCTCTGACTCCGGCGCTCCACTGAACAACAGTCTATGCTATGTAGGTGTATTAGTTGTCTGAACAAAGACTCATAAGCACAATTTGACTCTGAACTTGGACACTTGACGGTTGGCTCTTCCACACTGCACTATAACTCATTCTGATTAGCATCTTGGGTGCAAACACTACCTGGGGTTCCTGAAACCCCTTGGATCTCTGAAACACCCTAGATAAGAGAAGGCCATGGAAATCTGGATCTCGAAAGTGGCTCAATCTCATATTATTAGACACTAAGTCTGAATTAGGCTGCTCGGATGTAGCTGATAGCTTCTGAAGTACTTTTAATTTCAGTCTTGTTCTACAGGTCTGTAATGATTTGTATAAACTCATGGGGATTCAATAAAAAAGGGGGAGGGGGTTTATTTTTTATGCACTAAGGGTAGAAAATATGCCTATAGGGATTTATTTCTGATTTGTGCAACTTCACACGTAGAAAACATGTCTATAGGATTTAACATTTGATTTCTGCAACTAAGCATATAGACATCCTGCCTATAGGGTTTGCTTCTGAATTTCTGCACTTTCATATATAGAAATCATGTTCACAAGTTTATGCATCTGCATATAGAAATCATGCCTATAAGATTTCTGCACTTTCATATATAGAAATCATGCTCATAGGAATTCTGCACTGTCATATGTAGAAACCATGCCTATAAGAATTCTGTATATCATATAGATATCCTGCTCATAAGAATTCTGCATGAAGAGACCATGTCTTTAAGATTCTGCATTTTCGCATCTATCATTAGGCAAACAGTTATAGGTCAAATAATAATCAATTGCATCCTAGATATCATGCTCGTAGGATTTCTGCACTCTTGCTAACGTCTGTAAAAAGGTGACTAAAAATCGAAG
>NW_017674089.1:40772-99612 GCF_001879085.1 Nicotiana attenuata | reverse complement strand
AGGTCTGTAATGATTTGTATAAACTCATGGGGATTACGAATAAAAAAGGGGGAGGGGGTTTATTTTTTATGCACTAAGGGTAGAAAATATGCCTATAGGGATTTATTTCAGATTTGTGCAACTTCACACGAGAAAACATGTCTATAGGTTTAACAGATTTTGATTTCAGCATATAGACACCTGCCATAGGGTTTGCTTCTGAATTTCTGCACTTTCATATATAGAAATCATGTTCACAAGTTTATGTGCAAATATATGCACATCCAAGAGTTTCGGTACTTTTCCAAATTTTTAATGATTTTTAAACAAATTTATTGCCTATTTTAATACAACAAAATCCAGTATTCATTTCCAAAATTATCATTTTTTGGTGAATAACTTATTTCATTCTCATATTTACAAAAAAATATAATTAATGCAATTTTTGGCACATTTTAACGAATTTATTTGGTATTTTTAAAGCTAAATTGCATATAATTGCAATCATAGCCTATTTTAAGATTAATAGTATTTTATAATTGTAAAATTAGTTCCAGTATTTTTCAATTAATATTTATGAATCATTAAGGGGTTCATTGCTTTTGATTTTATCCCAGAGTAATTTTCACTATTTTTATAAAATTAAACAAAGTAAAATTGGCTATTTAAATACTAGCCCCATCTATTTCAATCTTAGCCTCAAATTAGGTCCAATCTCAGCCCCAATTTCCCAACCCATTTCCGTTTAAACCTAACCCGCGACCCTATTCCAAATAACCCGACCCAGACCCTTTTTTTTATCATGGCCGTTGATCTTTTCGTCCCTTCCTTTTTTAATCCACACGACTACCCTACTTCCCTCATTTCTCCTAATCCGCCGCCCTCGAATCCCCTCTCCTCTCTGATTCTCTCTAAGACCTAAACCTAACCCTAGCCGTCTCCCTCCGGTTACCACCCAAAATCGCCAGAATCCATGGCTTCCAAAGCCATTGAAGGCCTGTACCTGCCTCCAATGGCTCCTGCATGCCTGTTGATTGAAGAATCGAGGCCAGACCTCGAGGGTCTTCACTCAGATCTTCACCTATTCGAAGATCCCGGCCATCTCCGGCTTTGCTCCTGTGGCTCTTGGTCTTTTGAGCTTGATTGTGATATTCTCTGGCTTAGATCGTGACTTTTCCAGGCTTTCTCGCTTCTAGGGTTCTTCTGAAACCCTAGCCTTTCGGGGTTCTCCTGATTCCTCTAGATCTATTCTATATCTATGTTTATTTTAAGGTTTTCAAATGATTTCTCAGAGTTTCTTTCAAAAGTTTGCTTTCAAACCTTTCATCTTCTCCGACTTAGGGTTTCTCTGATTTTACATGCTCTACTGTGATTCCTATTTGTTTTCTTCTGCTGTGTTTTCTTCTACCTTGCTCTCATGACTTGCCCTACTGTATTTTGCACGATTTTTCTTTTATTATGTTTTCATGAAGTTTTCTGGGAAATACATGTTTAGGGTCTCAGTCCCTTTGAGTTTTCTGAACTTATTTCGTTAGTATTCTTTTGCCTGACTTGCATGTTTTCGTCTCTAGACTCGATTAATGGTAAAAACCCTAGAATTTAGGGGTTTCATTCGAGTTTGAGGCCACTTGTTACCTGCTTTGTGTGCTTCTCATCTCTAAACTTGCTTGGTTTCAAAACCCTAATCTCTGAGTTCCTGAAGTTGTTTCATCTTTGTTTCAACTTTGTTTCTCCATGTGTTCTGACTTTTTGCTAAAATCTATAAGACCCTGTTTACTTGACTCTTTGGTATGCTTCTGATTAGCCTATACGACTATGATGTTTCGCTAGCATTATTGTTTCTCTTTGTCATGATTTAACCTCACACGCCCAATGTTGTGCATTCTTTATATACACTGGTTGTCCCTCTAGAATTTTGGGACCGATTTCAGACTTCCTTGTGTAAGCATGATTGATTCTTTCCTTGTTTTATTTGAAAACTCTCTTTAACCTTTCGATTCCCTTATTTCTGACTTGGTTCATTAGTGATTTTGAATCCCTGATTCCCTGATTTACTATGTACTAATTGATTTACTTTGTTTTTGCCTTATTTACTTAACCGTGTGTTTCAAATTTTCTTTCCTTAATTAAAACCCCTACGTATTTATCCCTTATTTGTATGCTATGCACAATATGTTTACTTGATCTCCTTCCTTAAATAATTTTTGCCCTTTACCGTTCAAATTATAACTCCTCAATTAAAGGATTTTCTGCTACTGATTGATTCTAATTGATACATGATTATCTTCTTACCTTTGTTCCCTGCCTGATTTCAAACTATAAATACCTGCTCCTTTCTTAACAAACACACATGACCAACACTCGAGTCTTTTTTTTCTGAACTCAGACTCGCACTCATAAGTATACTCTTGATATTTTTATTGTGGCCTGTTACAAGATTTCTGCTCTCTTTGCTTTTCTGAAACTGGTATGTCCTAGTTTTATTTCTAGCCCGAACTCCAATGTGTTTACTTATCAGTTCTTATGTCCATGTTCACTTTAATGCCTGAAGTATTTAATCTTTGTGTAATGTGTTCTACCCATTTCTTGTAATGAATCCCATTCCTATATCCCCTTATGTGTTTTGAGCTATGGTTCAAAAAGATGGCAATATAGCTGAAGTTATTGTCCATGGATATGAACTGGACCCTTTGGGTCCTAAGCTCTTTCAATTTCCCATCCCCATTCCCTTATTATGTGTGTTGAGTTAAAGCTTTGGCCTGACAGTATTCTAATTACTGCCCAGGCCATGGCTTGACCTTCAATAGGTCCTTACTCTCCAATGCTTGGCCAACAGGTTTGGTCAGGGGTGTGCGAGCCTACCTCATGGTTAGGTGTGACCACCAGCCTGCTTCGGCAGTCCCTACCCCTCCCTATTACACTTGCACTCATTCATAGAACTTAAGTTCTGCCCCTCTCTTGTGAGCCTTGCCTTGGGACCCCTGAGCTCCCTCTGAACTTGGACACTTGAGGGTTGGCTCTTCCACACTGCACTATAACTCATTCTGATTAGCATCTGGGGTGTAAGCACTGCCTGGGGTTCCTGAAACCCCTTGGATCTCTGAAACACCCTAGATAAGAGCAGGCCTTGGAAATCTGGATCTCGGAAGTGGCTCAATCTCATATTATTAGACACTAAGTCTGAATTAGGCTGCTCGGATGTAGCTGATAGCTTCTGATGTACTTTTAATTTCAATCTTGTTCTACTGGTCTGTAATGATTTGTATAAACTCATGGGGATTCAATAAAGAAAAGGGGGAGGGGGTTTATTTTTTATGCACTAAGGGTAGAAAATATGCCTATAGGGATTTATTCCTGATTTGTGCAACTTCACACGTAGAAAACATGTCTATTGGATTTAACATTTGATATCTGCAACTAAGCATATAGACATCCTGCCTATAGGGTTTGCTTCTGAATTTCTGCACTTTCATATATAGAAATCATGTTCACAAGTTTATGCATTTGCATATAGAAATCATGCCTATAAGATTTCTGCACTTTCATATATAGAAATCATGCTCATAGGAATTATGCACTATCATATGTAGAAATCATGCCTATAAGAATTCTGTATATCATACAGTCCTGCTCATAAGAACTCTGCATGAAGAGACCATGTCTTTAAGATTCTGCATTTTTGCATCTATCATTAGGCAAACAGTTATAGGTCAAATAATAATCAATTGCATCCTAGATATCATGCTCGTAGGATTTCTGCACTCTTGCTAACGTCTGTAAAAGGTGCCTAAAATCAGTAAACGGCTAGAAAGCATGCCCATAGGAAATACCGATTCTGAACTGTCACGCTCGTTTAAGCAATATCAACTGCAAAACCTGTATTATTCTGTTAAAACTGGCAACCTTTTCTGTAATCAGTTTGCCTCTTTCCTGAAACCAGTAGATACCATGCCAATAGGTCTGTTTAATACATAGACAAAAGGTTTAACTAATCAACTGGATCAGTCATAGACAACTTCATTCGAGTAAGCCTAATGTAGACTTCCTGTCCAAAAATATGTGTTGAACCAGTTCGCTTATCGCTTTAATTTAATTTAAGACTAAACCGGTACGTGCAAGACATGCTAAACTCTATGGCTTTATCTGATTTTAGGAGGCCTATGTGAGCCCTACTTGCTTATTTGCTTTCCCCTTTACTTGCATTATTTGTTTTGATTGACGCCTTAGTATTTTGTCCTTTGAAAACTCTCCAAAAGGCCCTAAACCCCTCTCCCATTAGGACTAGTTAGTCCAAATGCCTACGGGACTGATAGGATTGGGACGGGTACTAGCATGCAATAAGTAACGAGACATTCCGCGCTTTAATACCTTAATGGGGTGGGAAGGGTAGATATGGATATGATGACCACGCGATAACACCACGTGTATAAACGGTTACCGGGTGTTGTGTGGGGTGATCCATATTATTTATAAACATAAGACCCCTCTCCCTTTATCTGTTTATTTTAATTTCGAAAACTACTTTCTTCTCAAATTTCAGCCTCTTTAACTTCATTTAATTTCAAATTATTTGCAACTATTATATGAAAACCCCCTCGTATTTGTAATTCTTGCTTGTTTACTTGTTGTTTGCACTTAAAGTCACAACTGTAGCATGACCAGGAACCACACTAGTGGATCTTGAGGGGTGCCTAACACCTTCCCCTCGAGATAATTTCTAGCCCTTACCCGAACTCTGGTTCATCATCTCAAATTCTTCCTTAAAGTGTCCTAATGCACTATAATCATTAGGTGGCGACTCTTCAATTCCAAAACCCAATTCCCAAACGGGAATAGAGTTGTCTTTTCCAAAAAAATGTCATAAACCCGATTTCTTGGGAAAAAGGGGGCGTCGACAGGTAGCCTGGCAATTAGCATGATTTGTTTTTAAAATCCATTTTAAGCATTTAAGATATTTCCAGTATTTTGTTTCAAGACGCATTTTGTTTTGAAATAATTACTCGAGTCATCGAGCCGTACCTGTTTTGATGTTTTCAAGATTTAATTAATGCATTATTATTTTAGTATTTATTATTATCTTTTACATTTTCCCTCTACAACATTATTATTACTTATCTTGATGAACCAACGACTGTGACCTGTAATGAGACGACGCAACATAAGGATAGTGACTCGGAAGAAGGGGATGAGATATCTGAGGAAGTTATTAGAGAAGTAGAGAATTTTGAGAATAAGCCTAAGTCCAACCTGGACGAAACTGAGGTAATCAATCTGGGAGATTCTGAAACCATCAAAGAAACTCGCATAAGTATCCACCTGTCCCCGTCAGAGAAGAAAGAATACCCTCATTTCCTGAAAGAATATGAGGATATTTTTGCATGGTCCTATGACGACATGACCGGATTGAGCACATCCATAGTGGCTCATAAGTTGCCTACCAATCCAATGTGTCCGCCGGTGAAGCAGAAACTCAGAAATTTCAAACCGGACATGAGCTTAAAAATCAAGGAGGAAGTCACTAAGCAGATCAAAGCCAAAGTCCTCAGGGTAGTTGAGTAGCCAACCTAGTTAGCCAATATCGTACCGGTTCCGAAGAAAGATGGGAAAGTCAGGGTGTGTGTTGACTATCGGGATTTAAACAGAGCAAGCCCCAAGGACGATTTCCCACTACCAAATATACACATTCTGATTGACAATTGCGCCAAGCATGAACTTCAATCCTTTGTAGATTCCATCGAGGGTTATCATGAGATTTGGATGGACGAAGAAGACGTAGAGAAAACAGCTTTCATTACACCATGGGGGGTGTACTGCTACAAAATGATGCTTCGGTCTGAAGAATGCTGGGGCCACCTATATGAGAGCCATGACAACCAACTTCCATGATATGATACACAAGGAAATAGAGGTATATGTTGATGACGTCATCATCAAATCCAAAAGGGCCACAGATCACATAGCAGACTTGAGGAAGTTCTTTGACAGGCTACGGAAGTACAATTTAAAACTGAACCCCGCAAAATGTGCATTCGGGGTTCCTGCAGGAAAATTGTTGGGATCCATCGTCAGCCGCCGAGAAATCTAGTTGGACCCGTCAAAGGCTAAAACTATCCAAGAGTTACCACCACCGAGAAGCAAGAAGGACGTGATGAGTTTCTAGGGACGCCTCAATTATATCAGCCGCTTCATAGCACAGTCCACAGTAATATGTGAACCCATCTTCAAAATGTTAAAGAAGGATGCTGAAACCAGTTGGACTGAAGACTGTCAAAAGGCTTTTGACAAAATTAAGGAATACCTGTCCACGCCACCAGTCCTAGTCCCGCCGGAATCGGGGAAACCTTTGCTACTCTATTGGTCCGTACCAGATGGGGCTTTCGGTTGTGTTTTGGGACAACATGACGAGACAGGAAGAAAGGAGCAAGCCATATATTACTTGAGTAAGAAGTTCACACCTTATGAAGCACGGTACTCTCTGCTAGAACGCACTTGCTGTGCTTTGACATGGACAACTCAGAAATTGAGGCATTACTTCTGTGCCTATACCACATACCTCATATCAAGGATGGATCCTCTGAAGTACTTCTTTCAGAAGCCTATGCCTACCGAAAAGTTGGCCAAGTGGCAGATATTGCTAAGTGAGTTCGATATCATCTATGTAACTCAGAAGGTAGTCAAAGGACAAGCGTTGGTAGACCATCTGGCTGAAAATCCTGTAGGAGGAGAATACGAACCACTAAAAACGTATTATCCTGACAAAGAAGTGTCATTCGTAGGAGAGGACATTGTTTAAGCCTCGACCGTTGTAGAATGTTTTTCGATGGAGCTGCAAATTTCAAAGGAGTGGGTATTGGAGCGGTCTTGGTGTCAGAGACAGGTCAACATTATCCGGTATCTGCAAAACTTAGGTTTCCATGCACCAACAATATGGCAGAATACGAGGCTTGCATCATGGGACTCAATTTGGCCATCGACATGAATATATAAGAGTTGCTGGTGGTAGATGATTCGGATCTTCTGGTACATCAGGTTCAAGGAGAATGGGCTACGAAAAACACCAAGATACTACCATACATGTATCATGTGCAAGAACTGATGAAGAGGTTCACGTAGATAGAATTCAAACATGTTCCAAGAATCCAGAACGAGTTCGCAGATGCACTGGCTACTTTGTCTGCCATGATACAGCATCCGGATAAGAATTTCATCGATCCCATTCTAGTAAGGATCCATAGTTAGCCAGCTTATTGTGCTCACGTTGAAGAAGAAACGGACGAAAATCCATGGTTCCACGACATCAAGGAATATTTGGCGAAAGGAGAATAACCGGAGCAGGCGAACCATACTCAGAAACGCACAGTGGCTTCCAATCATTTCTTCCAAAGCGGAGGAATTTTATATAGGAGAACACCTGATCTAGGACTATTAAGGTGTGTTGATGCCAAAGAAGCTTCCAAATCGCTCGAGGAAATACATGCCGGAACCTGCGGTCCACATATGAATGGTTTTGTTCTAGCCAAGAACATACTCAGAGCTGGATATTTTTGGATGACTATGGAAACAAATTGCATCTGGTATGTCGAGAAATGCCAGATACATGCAGATATGATACGAGTGCCACCGAACGAACTCAACGCAACAAGTGCACCTTAGCCTTTTGCTGCCTAAGGAATGGATGTCATTGGTCCGCTCGGACCCGGTGCTTCAAACGGGCACAGGTTTATTTAGTGGCCATCGATTACTTTAAAAAATGGGTAGAGGTTGCATCTTACAAAGCTGTAACTAAGAAAGTCGTCGCAGATTTTGTCAGGGATCGTATTGTTTGTCGATTCGGGGTTCCCGAGTCCATCATCACTGATAATGCCGCCAATCTCAACAGTGATCTGATGAAAGCCATGTGTGAAACTTTCAAAATCAAGCACAAAAACTCCACAGCATACAGGCCTCAAATGAACGGAGTCGTGGAAGCTGCCAACAAGAACATCAAGAAGATACTAAGGAAAATGGTAGAAAAACACAAGCAATGGCACGAGAAGTTACCATTCTCCTTATTGGGATACCGTATCACAGTCCGCACATCAACTGGGGCAACTCCCTATCTGCTGGTTTATGGTACCGAAGTTGTCATCCCCGCCGAGGTAGATTTTCCTTCTTTGAGGATCATACAAGAAGCCGAACTCAGTGATGCAGAATGGATAAGGAGCCGCTATGAGCAATTAGACCTCATAGATGGAAAAAGGATGAATGTAGTGTGTCATGGTCAGCTTTATCAGAACAAAATGTCCAGAGCTTTCAACAAAAGGGTCAAACCAAGACAATTCGCACCGGGGCAGTTGGTGCTGAAGCGAATCTTCCCGCATCAAGATGAAGCCAAAGGAAAGCTTTTACCCAATTGGCAAGGGCCCTACACGGTTCACAGGGTACTAACAGGAGGAGCACTCATACTTGCAGAAATGGACGGAGAAGTTTGGCCAAAACCTATCAATTCAGATGCAGTCAAGAGATACTATGTTTAGATTGTTTACATTTCTTCATCTGATGTAACTGAACTACGCTTGAACCGATTCCCGTCTAAGAGGGGATACGTAGGCAGCCCTATGGATTCGGTCACATCTTAATAAAATCCTCATTTTCCCAGAACCAGAAACTGGGGTAGAATTTTGAGGAGGACCCTCAAATTTTCGGAGCAAGTCCAGCCGACGTCGTCATATGTAAGACAGTCAGAGAATCAGTTAAGTAACTGGGGCGGAATTTTGAGAAGGATTCTCAAAATTCCGGAGCAGGTCCAACAAACTTCGTTACATGTAGAACGGCCGAAAGGTCGCTTACTAAATTGGGGCAGAATTTTGAGGAGGACCCTCAAAATTCTAACGCAAAGAAATCCGCAATGTCTCTAAAGTGTCACTGTAGTTCATCTAATTTACTCGATATTATATACCACTATATTTTCTAAAGATAACTCTATTTCATCAAATGAGTGCATAATTTTCGAAAACTCTATTTCTATGGCAGCCAGGTGTTACCCAGGGTAACTCGAACACGATCTCCAGAGCAAAGCAAAGCAAAACAAGCAAAGGCACGAACCAACCTCCCCGCGAAACTCACAATTTTTCTTTGAATGCAGGAACAAGGAATAACCACAAGTACAGAACAATCGGACCGCCAAGCACAGATATATCTCCAGCTAAGAAATATTCTCCTCCTATTTGCTATTTTCCCATTGCATGTGACTAAGTCCTGTCTCAAATCTTGCATGAGGCTAAGCCATGCCTCCCTATTTTCATAAGGCTAATCACTGCCTTCTATTTGCATGATACTAAGCTGTCTCAAATTTTGCATGAGGCTAAGCTTTGCCTTCTATTTGCATGAGACTAAGGCCATGTCTCAAATTTTGCATGAGGCTAAGCCCTGCCTCCCCATTTGCATAAGGCTAAGCACTGCCTTCTATTTGCATGAGACTAAGCCATGTCTCAAATTCTTACGTGAGGCTAAGTCCTGCCTCCCTATTTGCATAAGGCTAAGCATTGCCTTCTACTTGCATGAGACTAAGCCCTGTCTCAAATCTTGCATGAGGCTAAGCCCTGCCTCCTTATTTGCATAAGGCTAAGCACTGCCTCCCTGTTTGCATAAGGCTAAGCACTTCCTTCTACTTGCATGAGACTAAGCCTTGTCTCAAACCTTGCATGAGGCTAAGCCCTACCTCCCTATTTGCATAAGGCTAAGCACTGCCTTCTACTTGCATGAGACTAAGCCCTGTCTCAAATCTTGCATGAGGCTAAGCCATGCCTCCCTATTTGCATAAGGCTAAGCACTGCCTTCCATTGCATGAGACTAAGCACTGTCTCCTCTTTCTCACATGAGGCTAAGCATTGCCTCCCCATCTGCATAAGGCTAAGCTCTGCCATTTTTTGTCCAATGACCGGACATTACCCTATTTGAAACCTAGCACCATCTTGCCTTTTCGGGGCTATCCCGATCTTATACAAGACTAAGCTCTGTCTTGTTCTGCTTATATGCATCACCATGTCTCTGTCCGAAGGCGCCATAGTCCGAAGGCATCATCCTCACAGCCTGAAGACACCATGTCATGGCCTGAGGATCTCTCAATATCGCACATCATTATTCAAAGGCGTCATGGTTCAGAGGTACCATTCTCACGGCCCGAGAACACCATTCCATGGCCTGCGAATCCTTTATCTCATGATTCATGGCCCGGGACGTCATGGTCTAAGGACGTCATCCTCACTGTCCAAAGACAACCTTCATGGTCCAAAGGGAATTTACATCATGTTTAAATCCTCGCAATAATCTATATACTTGCATGCATCGTGTTTTAAGTTTTGCAGGTAATCCAAGAAGTAACCGTTCTTCAAATAAGGACCAACCTTCGCTCCGGTTTCCGCTCATACCATTTACACCCACCATTATTTCAAACGTAACCGACTCTCATCAATTACTCGCTTTTACTCTATGACCGTTCAGATGTCTACCCTGTGATTCATCCTTTACGCTCCAAATTCATATTCATAAATCCGCATAAACCCATCCGATACTATCCTTCCAAAAAAAAAGAACCCTTTCCAAAACATACGACCATTCCTATAACAATTCCATTGGTTTCATTCACCGTTGGGTCCAGAACTACACACGGCCTGATTCCTGTAAAACCAGGGATATGTAGGCAGCTCAGAGACCAGGGTGCGGCCTATATTTTTCAAAATACCCCATTTGGTCAAAATCGATCATCATTTCTTTACCCGACAACTCTTTCATCCTTCCCGGGTAAAGAGGGCACAATTTTTTCCTTCATATATTTCAAATATGCATATATACCTTCAAAATAGTGCATAAGCATCACCAAGTATTTTTCCATAATTTTCTATAATTTTTAAAGGCTTCTAATCAATTTATTCCTGCATTTTTATATAAGTAATTATTAACTGCATCACAAATAATTTATAATAATTTATTAACTAATTTTTTATCATTTATATCCATATTAAGCTTTAAATATTTTTACATACATTTATTTTTGCATCTTTAGGCTAAAATTGAATATTTTGCAATAATAGCCTATATATATGCATAATTATATTATTTACATAAAAATGACTTATTATATTTTTATAATATTAAGTAATTATTTTAAATCATTTTTCATGAATAAGTGATATTTTTATTATTTATTTATTATTTTTTACAAATTATTACTAATTTAATTTGGGTATTTAAAATTTGGCCTCAAATTGCAACCAATTTCGGACCCAAACCCACACCCTTACACCTGCCCAATTACCCGTGGCCCAATTACCCTTACCAATTAAACTACCCAACCCAAAACCCTCTTTAATCGTGACCGTTGATCTCTGAGATCAACGATCCACATTACACCTGCCCGTTTTAACTAACCAAACCCCTCTTAACCCTAATCATTCTCACCGGCCCGCCGCCTTTGAATCCTTTCTTCTCTTCTCTACCCTAAAACTTAATCTCCTCTCCTAATCTCACCAGACATGGGATTCCCTAGTGGTTTCTTACCATATCTCACCTCTCTTTGGTACTGGACATTCTATATATCGCTTGCCTATACATGGCAAGCGGATCTCTTCAACTTCGAACCTAAATGGTTCAACTTCTGGACCTTTTTCCGTCTTTTTTGCTCTGTTATGGTATGGACTTCTATGAATCTATGATTATCTTCGTGATTTTTCCTACTTGCCCTAAAACTAGGGTTTCAAATCTTTCTAGATCTAATCAAATCTGGTTTGATTCTTTAATTATTTTGTTAATATTTCCGTCTATATGTCTACATGCATCTTATTATGACCCTTTGCTTATTATCTCTACCAATTCTTACTTGCCTTAAATTTGGGATTTTTGATTCTTCAAAATTGAACCAAATCTGGTTCGACCCTTTAATTATTGTGTTAATCTCTGTCTATATGCCTATATGCATCTCTTTGCTTGTTATTACTGCCGACTTTGTATATTTTACCTAAAAATATGGTTTGAGACTTTTACTCTTTCCTTTCTCATATGGTACTGATACTTTCCTTATTTCCAGCCAATCTATCATGCTTCTATTATTTCTTGCCTTATTTGAGACTGACTTGCCTGATTGCTAGTTAATTGACTAAACTCTGACTTCAAGTTGATTCTAGAATTATTTTCATTCCTTATTTGTGTATGTCCGATGTATTATCTTATATGTCTGCCTAATTGAACATTATTTAAACCCCTTTCCCCTCTGCCCTTTAGGACAGACTCTAACTCCCATACTCTCACTAAAATTTAAGCTCTCTTATTCTGATTCTGTGCTAATTGTCTCTGGTTTTGGCAGGCTGAAAGCCAAGGCCAAGTTATTCTGGAACTTAACTGTTGTGGCATATATACTTGCTTTCTTACTTAACTGTTATGCCCTAATCCTTTGTAATTTCATTCTCTATGCTTTGCTCGACTAGCATGTTTTAATTCCAAGTATGATTCTGTCGTTTTATGTGATTCTATGATCTCATCTAGTCCTATGAGTGACATTGTTAGTTTAAGATCAACTAGTCTGAATAATATGAATCCTCTTATAAGTTTGCCTAATGTCTAAATCTGTTTCATGCACTATTTGTTAATCCTACACTTGTTCTGAACTTAGTATCCCTATAATAATTTAGCATGAAATTGGTTCATTAATCTTAACTCTACAGATTTTCATATGGTTACTTAATTCATGTGTCTGGCCAACTTAACTGTTTTGCCTAATTGCTTCTGTGATTAAACAATGATTGTCCTAGGTACTAGCATGAATGTTTAGCTTAACCAGACTTTTAACTTACTTGAACTATGTGTTTGAGCATAACTTTGTTTGGTACAGTTCTGCCTGCAACTCCGTGTTCTAAACCTTGTTTTCTTCAAAAATCAAACTATTTTAAAACATGCCCCTATCTCTTTTAATGTACTGATTTTAAAACCTCCACCCTTAGTCCCTTAGGTTCTCAACCACTCCAGTGTGAGCACTGCTTAGGGTCCACATGAGACTCATGTGAACTCTGACACATTGGAGACTGGTTTTCCAATCTCTTATGAGCTATCTTCTGAATGTATAGTTCTGGTGTGAGCATTGCCCTGGGTCCCTGAGGCCCTTGGGAACTTTGACACACTAGAAACCGGGCTCTAATGTGCTATGGATGAATCACTATGCTGTGCCTCAAAGTCGTTATGGTTGGAAGGCCTGGTTTCCAGGTTCATTTGGGCCTAATGAAGGCTCCCTATAGTGTCTCATTACTATTATGTACTTCATTTGCTATTCTGGTCTGTAATAACTTTGTAATAACATATTTTGAGGATATTTAGTAAAGCTGGGGGGTTCTCTTATTTCCTTTTGCTAAACTGGGTAGAAATCCTACCTATAGGATTTAGTTATGTTGTCAATTCTATTCATTTGGTAAAAACTGTATGAGTTCCATATTGTGCTTAGAAATCCCGCCTATAGGATTTTCATTGATGGTGTTAATTCTGTGTTTGCATATTAGAAGTCCTGCCTATAGGGTTGACATTAAAACGCATATTAGAATTCCTGCTCATAGGATCTATCAATCCAACAAATGTGCATTAGCAATCATGCCTATAGGACCTTGATGTTTGATTTGATCGATTTTCTGGCAATCTGCATGATTTCTGCCCATACACAGCTCGTAGAAATCATGCCTATAGGATGAAAATCAGTTAGAAATCATGCCTATAGGATTTAAATCAATTCAGTAGTTGATACCATGTCTATAGGACTAAAACCGGTTTCAAACCTAGAAATCATGCCTATAGGACTTAAGTAAGTACAACAGTTAGAGATCACGCCTATAGGATTAAAAGGGAATATAACCAATCTCTGTAAGTTAAAGTCAGTGCTACACCTAGAAATCATGTCTATAGGTCTGTAATCATCAAACTCGTAGAAATCATGCCTATAGGATTCTATTAATTGATTCTGAATACAATCGCCCTTGGCAATCACTTAGGCAATATACCTGTAGGATTTAATAATTCTGGATTTATAATTATGATGTATTCTGCCTAAACTGCCCAGACCATGCTGAATTTAAATCAGTAGGCAAACAACAGGTTTTAACGTTCACCTTAATGATATTTGTCTCTGCACTTTGTTTTCTGGTATAGACATACTGCCTATAGAATTTTAAAGTTAATAAGGTTTGCTGAATCAATTGCATGCTTTTGTTGTTTATATGCGGAGGTCACTATGAGCCTATATCTGTTTGCTATCTGAAAGTCCTAACATGTTTTGTTTGTCGCCTAGTCTTTTACATTTTTTGAGCAACCTAGGATTAGTATAGAACTCTCCCAAATAGAGGTCCTAATACCTCCAGGGCCATAGGTAAGGGACGGGTAGTGCACGCATAGGAATCGAACTAGAATCAATTAAAGCGTTTTAGGTAACAACTTAAAGATAGTAATCGGGTAGCAGGAGATGATAGTCTGTGCCTGTTGAATAATATGAGTAACACCCCAACTCGAGGGAGTTACGAAGTATTATTTATGTTGCACGGGGTGATCCTTTAGGCTAAAAAGTTTAGGACCCCCCATCCCTATCAAATAATCTGCTAGCTTTTTCATTAGACTAATTCATAAGTTAAGTTCGGCCGGGACCCACTGTTGTGGACCTCGAGGGGTGCCTAACACCTTCCCCTCAAGGTAATTTCGAGCCCTTACCCGATCTCTGGTGATGTAAACTAGTAACATGAGTTATTAGCTCCAGGTGCCCTAACGCACCTTAATCCGTTAGGTGGCGACTCTTTCAATCCAAATTCTCTACCCTCTCAAAAAGGAGTTATCCCAGAAATGTCGAAACCCGATTTCGCGAGAAAAAGGGGGCGCGACAGACACATCTAAAACAGAAAACTAAAAACTTTGATGGCGATCGAAAAACCCTAAATCACCACCAATATTTGAGAAACTTTGATGATAATGGATGAGGGTAACATCGCGAGAAAGCCAGAGAAGAACACAAACAACGAAATCACCGCTCTGATACCATGTTAACTTGATGAGACTAATACAAAGATTGAAACAACTAATTCACCATACGTGAGAAGGAAAGGAGAGAAGAAAGATATTACTTCATCTTTAGTCAACTGAAAAACAAAATGAATTAATGTCTGTATCCTTACACTAGCTAAAGCTACATACAATAAATTGGCTTACTTCCCAGAATTGGGCCTAGTAGCCTGTTATACAAATAAACATAACGTGGTCCAATAAGTCATGTGGATGAGCTTCAGATTGGGCCTTCGTGTGATGGGTCTGGGTGTGATTGGGCTGCTTTCGTACTTCAACTCCAACATAAACTTCCAACTCCCTTCATGACACATAATCTTAACATCCACATAAATGTTATGGCATATTTAAGATCACACGATCTAAAATACTTCTTTTTAAAATTTGTCTACAATTAAAGACCTTCACCTGTGCACCTGTGTGGATGTGTTTTGCTCCATGTTTTTACTTTTATGACTTCCATATTCCAGATACTCAATACCTGCCCTATGTTACTCTCTTTGGGGATTGTTTGGTATTGTGGGATAAATGATAAATTCCAGGATAAACTGAGAAATTAATTCCGTATTTAGTTAAGGGATAATTAGTTTCGGGATCCATTTAACTTTGCTTTTTTGTTTTTTCTTAATATGCTAATTCATTGCTAGAACGTATTTTATGACAATACTCGAAATTAGCTAGTGTGGATTTTAATTCGATTCTTAAGAATACAGAGTATTGGCAGGAAAGAAGGAATTACATAATTGAGCATTCAATCGTAAAGATATGAGAAGAAACAATATGAGGAGTAATTCCTTATAGAAATGATACTACTCATAGGATGTTTATCTTGATTCTTGAAAGCTTTTCCACATCAGGAAATAATTGTACATTAATAAGCTGAAGTGGGAAATGCTAATGTATTGGATCGTAGAAAGTCTAAGTTTCTCAAAATATATGCTTCATAACGAGCGAATTGGGTAGCAATACAATTCGTAAAGTTAGTGTGTATAAAACCTATGGTATACAAATTTCTATAGTTTGACGACATTAGTGTATACGGTCAAAATCAGAGGCCTCCGATTTACAGGATCGAGGGTCCGTCACAAGCCCGAGTTCAGGCAAGGTCGAGTTCAAAACCGGTGGACCAGACTCGAGCTCGAAGACAGAGTGCAATGCCCGGAGGCAAGAGTTCGAGGAATACCGAGGCCAAGTGTGCTCAACCCCAAAATAGTACCGTTATGGGTCTGTAACAGAATGAGCTAGATTCCTGTCACGTTCCCAAGATCATGGCGCAAATCCCGGAATAAGATTGTACGATTCCTTATTAGGCGGTTAAACAGCTGTAATAAGAATATTCCCTACTGTAAATAGAAATATTCCTTATTTAGGGTTTCCCTATTATAAAAGGGGGACCCAATCATTTGTAACATCATCTGATCACTAAGAAAAGAATATACTCTCTACCTTTTCGCCTGCTTTTCATCAGCATTGTCCTTTAGCTCTATTGTTCATACTTTGCTTGTATTATTTAATTGTTCTTATAATACCAAGCCTACCTCGAGGTCACTGCTGTTGAGTAACATTGGTTTGATTCACTTTTATCTTTCGTTTTTACTTCATACTTCTTGATTATTAATTGGTATTGAATTAAATCACGTATCTTTCAAACCACAAATCAAATTTAATTGTTGCTCGTATTTTCGAGGTAAACAATTAGTTTTCCAGGTCATCAGAGACATGACTAGAGAAAATTTAATGGCGGATATATGTTTTACGTACTTGTTTAATTTTCGTTGGTGGGTGCTAAATTTTTGTATGCATTTTAAGGAGGGGGTCCTCTTTAGTCCATTAATTTTAAACTGGTGAAGTGGATATAATGCACTACTAGTAGTAAGACTGAAGGTGGTCCAATTGCTAGCTCTAGCTACACTTATTATTGTGGAGATTGAAATCATGAAACCCTGCGAAAGTTCTCTATCTCATCTCATTTCCATTCAACATTCATTGCTTTAATAATGTTTACTTCAGAACCATATAGTAGTGGTCCTTAACCTAGACTACAAAGTAACTAGCTGTATTTCTTGTCATGATCAATATAGGGTTTTTAGCTGAAAACCTGATACCTCTGTAAGTTTTAAGTTTTTTTACTAGAAATATACTTGCATGGTGAAAATGATCGTTCTATGCATCATTTTTTAATAGTAACACTAGGAATTCCAGGACAATGACAGCTTTTTTCTCCTATAAAAGCGATAGGTCTCGCAAAAAGTTTTATAAATTTTAGTAGTAAGCTAGCTTTGGTTCGTACCTGTTTTTTTCTTTTAATTAATAATTTGGGAGTTGGGGTGGGGGGTGGGGGTGTGGGTAGGCTAATCATTAGGTAGTTGTCTTTTACTTCCTCTATTCACTTTTATCTTTTTTAGATATGTTTCGCTTGCTTTTCGTGAGTCAAACTACGTAAACTTTTACCAACATTTTAACATGTATTTTTTTACCATATTGATATGAGAAAAATTATAACTTATAATACTTTTCGTATAGTTTACGAATATGTAAATTTTAATTTTAAAATATTAAGAAAATCCAATGCGATTTAGCTTCAAAAATTAATCAGATTGACTCTAAAAAGCGAAACGTTATAAGTAAAAGTGAACGGTGGGAGTAGCTTGTACAAGGACTCCACAGAAAAATTTACAAAGAATTTAAGCTAAATTTCATCATTATCTTTTGAATTTGTTGCGCACATTCTTTCATGTATTCATTTCCCAAACAGGCCAAGACTCTAGGCAATAACAAAATAAAGAAGGTAAAACCCAAATTGTTGGAAAATAAGGGTTAAAATTAATAGAAATGTAAAACTATCTAAAGTAAGATAGACCACCTTACCTAACAATTTCAGTAGCTTGTCTTTAGAGATGAAACTCAAAAATTAAGAACTAAAATCAAAATGTGATTTTCTCGTAACCACCACACATTCAAAAGGAGGAAAAAATTAAAGTGGGTTTATTTATGATTGCCTAAGATTGGGTTCAAACTTAAAAAGCCCAAACACCAACTTGTGTCATATGATCCAAAGCTTCTTCAGCCTTTCCCTCATAGTGGGGCCCATGAAAACAGTCCATTTTTTGGCTCTTGTATTCAATCATAATAGGGGCCCACCTTTGCCTAACTTTCAAGAGTAGCCTTCATTTAATTTTTACTTATTTGAAGACAATATTTTAATATCCTATACAATTTGTACGAACTAGGGTTATGGACTTATGGTCACTGTCTTCAGCAATTCATATTGTAATTAATTGGTAGTGGGAATAGGAAATTAACAGTGAGAAAGACAAACAAACAATTCTGAGGGGTCACTCTTTCATGACATATCCTAATTACTCCAAAAATATATTACCTGTCAGTTGCAGGAGGCAATAACGAGAATAGAAGTACTCCCTCTTCCATTTCATAAACACACTTCTTTGTTAATAGTACTCCTTCAGTCTCATATTAACAGCCGTGGTTACTAAAAATAGTTGTCTCAATATATTTATAATTTTAGAAGTTCAAGATAAAATTGATTACTTTTTTCCTTTTTTACCCATAGTAATAATAGATATATGGAGATAACACATAAATAGAATAAATATTAATGAAGAAAGATTATATCTCAAGACATAAATAAGGGTAGAATAGTCAAATCATTTTCCTAGTTAATATTTCTTAAGGGGCATGTAAAAGAGAAATACGATACATAATATGTGACGTAGGGAGTAGTATTAAAAAATAAAATCCTTTTATCTGTTAAATTTATTAGCTTAATTTTTTTCGTTTATGATTATTGATATATTATCGTTATAGAAATGTCATGATATGTTTATGATTACTGACTCTAAATAATTTTTTTTATTATATGCCAAAAGTATTTCCTAAACTCCGTGTCAAATCAAATAAAGCCTTGTAAAATGAAGGGAGAGTACTGAATTTCACGAAGGGTATTTTATATTTTGGTGGTCAATATAATCAATGCACCTAGCTATAGGATAAAATTTTCCATTTGGACTTGTTAACATCCAGACGACATCCGCACTACAATTATAGGGGACAAATTCAAGTACGTGAATGCATGAAACTTAGTGGAGTAAAATTTATATCCTAAAAGATTTTACAGAGTTTTGTGAAACCAATTAATTATCTGGAGACTGGACTAACAAAGAATTCAGATCTGATAGACTGAGCTGTGATGTAGCTAGTTGAGAAATCATCATTTCTCTTCCTGTTACCAAACCCGTGCAATAAATATAGGGAAGTATAGATGCCATTGCATCTTATTACTTGAAAATGACATTTCTTGATTTGCCCAGTAGATGGGGACACTAGCTCTAACCATAAACAAACAAAGGTGGCAAAAAATCCTCTCTTCTTTTAAGGGGAAAAGAGAAATTTCCCAAGCATTTTGAGTGTTACTATTTCAACAAATGACTGTGACATATCACCTTATTGTAAAGGCAGAATTGCTCTGCAAAATTTTTTTTTTAAAAAAGTAAATAAATAATAATGGTGAAATATAAGAAAATGAAAAGAAGAAATACAAAAGAAAGAGATGAAGTTAGGTGAAGGGTGATTGTAGCTTCATATCTAATTTCTTTGAATTTGAAGAAAAGGTCGAGAAGGTAAGTTGGACAAAATAGGCAACATAACTAACTCAACAGGAACCATATAGCCAAAAAGAAGTCTGAGAAAAGCAGATAGCGAGTGTTGCAGTTGTAGTTGTTTCCCTTCATTTTCCTTACCAAACATTGTTGGAAAAAGTAAAACATATATGAATTGCTATAATACTGTTTGCGCCGAGGAAAATGCCTAGTGATAACTCTAAAATATGAGAGATTGCAATTGCGTCTAATTAATCAGATGAACTGTAGCTTTCTATCACCATACTGTGTAAAAAATTTAGGAATCTTTTGCATGAGAATTTTTCTACCTTATGATTATTGTATTATATAAAAGTTTCCTCACTTGTCCGTTTTTACCTTTTTGTAGGTCCGAACATTAGGTTTGGGGGGGGGGGGGGGGGTAAGGGGATACTTTGATTGACATGTTCCCTCCCCGGTCCCTTCACCCCAACCACCAAAAGAAAATTAAAAAACCTTCTTGGGCTAGGTGCTAAGCATGAAAATTTTCGATTAGTGAATGTGTTTAGAGTTTTATACGGTAAATCAGAGACTTATTATGTTTATAATATAAAAAAAAGGTGATGATTAATTAATTGAGAAATATACATGGCTAAGCAATTTTTGAGAAATATTTAAAAGAATATTAGCAATCTCTAATTATTACATAAATGGAAGATTTTTTTACATTTGGAGCATATCTTAATATAACCAAATAATTAATGACCAACCCAAAAGGCACAAATCATGGGATCTTTGGAATGTTCACACTCTCTCTCATCGTGTGAAAGAGATCACATATCCTTTCTCTTCTATTATCTCATTCTCTCATCTAATTTTCTACAATCTCTCAATCTATTTCTCTAATCTTATTTTCTCCAATCTATCACAGTATGCAATCAATTAGGCATGCATATTTCTCTCAATCGTTCCATAAAATTAAAAGTGCTGGATTTTCGGAATTCACCGAATTATTCAAAAAAAAAATCACGGAGATATTGCTGAATCATTCCGAAAATTCACAAAGATTTAGCTCCACTCTTCTTATCCTTGCGATCAATTGTTTGGGAATTAACCACAGCATACGCGAGTGGGAATATTTTACCTTATTGAACATCACAAAAATTAACTTTGTTTAAAACTAAAATTATACAACATATAAAATACGATAAAGCAGATTTGTTGTAAAGGTATGACGATATGATACATTATACATGATATATAATAAAAAGATACATGTTATACTAAATGTAGAGCTGCTATAGCATCAAAATAGTCGGATATTTTATACATGTTATATATGAAATGTAATTATCAGAATAGTATTTGCATTAGTAATTGCAAATATACTTTAACGATGTCTTTTTACTTGTGTTATCAGCTTTTGATCCTTTATGAAATAAAGATTTATACTGTGCTAGTGCTACAGCAAGTTCCCAACCAGAAGATAAATCACTTATAAAATGTATATATTATACCCTCACTAAGGATTATTTTATTGTGGTATAACTTTTTCAAATATTACAGATATACGGATAAAGTGATTTATAATTATGTATGATTTATAATTAGTTGCTGCTCGTATGTTTAAGTAATACAATAGGGCATATGGAATTCTATGGAATGCAGCAGTTACAAATAATAAGATTTGCTGACAATAATGACTAATTGTCTTAATTAAGTAGTAGTAGGTAACTGAAATGCGTGATTGAAGTTACCATGTTTAAATGATTTTGGCTAAGAATATAAATATTTGCTTGCCTAATGTGTAAATGACCTAATACTGCTATATGTGCGGAAATTTTCTTACAAATCTGCCTAGTTATGTTTTTTGCTCAATCATATTACATTGAACATGTACAAATTCTTTATATAGTGAAGGTATGAAACTTAAATTCTAAATAGACATATATAGAATGGTGCAAAGAATAAATGAATTTTCAGTTTGCAAAATGCTAACCAGTAAGTGCTAACCTTAATGAATTATTGAAGTACTTTGTAAGCGAATTAATGACAAAAGTTGATTCAAATCCTGATTAAAATTTATTTTATATAAAGAAAGTAGGGATTGCTTTTTGTTTGATATGCACTTTTTAAAGACTAAACAATGAAGGAAAGGTTGACCGAAACAAGAGCGGGAAGCCTTTTAAGACAAAAAGAAAAAGATAAACTTGTACATTGTGAATTTTGTATGCTTCTATGAACATTCCAATTACCCGATAAATAACCAAAAAGCATATGAAAAATACTGTCTCATTGGTCCTTTTATTGTCCAAAATCAGCTTTCATACATCCTGAAAGGATAATGTGGGTACAGAACACTCTAAGTACAAATATGCAAAAAGCTGGTGGGAAAAATAATGTACTACTACTACATACTACTATACAATTACAGTAAATCTCTCATAGCGCTTGCTAACATAAAGCAGCTTAATTATGACAACAGGCAAGGGCATAAATTATGAGGCAAGAAGCAAATTCGGTTTAATTACTATGGTATAAATTAAGGAAGGATAATTAACATCACCCTCAAATATTTAACCAAAGAAATGAGTATTCTCTGGTAAATTTCCTGCATGGCGTAACCCTAAGGTTAGTGACACATCACCAGCAGTGGTCCCAAATCTTATCATGGTGGATCCCACATCAGCGTTGGTGGTGGTCCCATAATCATCACCGGCGAAGTTGCCGCCGCGACGGCAAGCGGCGACGTCGGAGTCATGAATATTGGTCGGGAAAGTTGCTTGGTTTTCCGAGAAGGAAATATGGGAATTGATTGCTACGAGTGAAGGGTCGTTTTCAGGGGCATTGATTTCGGATCTTTTGCCTAATGTGGATGCTGCTGTTGCTGTTGTGGCAGTGGCAGCTGTTCCTGTCTCTGCTGCTGCTGCAGCTGCTTCTAGTGCTGTCGTAGTTGTGGTCATATTAGTAGAAGAAGAGTTACTCATATTAGGCGTTGGTGTTTGTGCATTATTGCCACTGTTTTGGTTTTGGCTATTCTCTCTTTCATCATCTTCATCCTCTTCTTCTTTGGCTTCTTGTTGATACATCTCTTCTACCATGGGTTTCCACAACCGCACCCTGGCATTTATGAACCAGTTTGATACCTGAAAAAAAGCACATTCATATACAAAAATAACCCCATCATTAACTTCCATTATGAAATATTTTATTACACTTTTTTCACCAGCTCATTTGTTACATTTCGGGAGATATTCCATTTAACTGAGAATTGTTAACAGAAAAAATTGGACAAACTCAAGGTTTGAAAGATATAATAAGATGTTACATCAGATAAGAGTTTAATTTCAACATACTGACCACGTGAAAGAACTTTTACAGTATCAGTCACCAGTGGCGGATCTAGAATTTTCGTTAAGGGGTGTCAAAATATATGAAAATATACATACCAGGAAATTAAGGAGAGTCAATACATAGTATATATACATATAATTTATTATTTTACCTACCTACACAGGGTGTTTTTCCCACAAAGGGGTGTCATTTGACACCCCTTCTTATAAGGTGGCTCCGCCACTGTCAGCCACTTAATAGATAATTACAGGTAACATTGCATGATTAATGATATTAGTTAAATTCTGAAATATAGTGCAGATAATTTGCTACAAAATGTGAATTCACACATGTAGTGTGAAATTCTCATATTCAATCAAAATATATAAGTTCAATCATTTTCAATAAAGAATTTAACTTTTATATAATAACCGTGTAAAAGAAGTTTACAATAACATACCATCTTTACTCGGTTCTAGTATACAGACAATACTAATATACCATATACGCGCCATAGAGTTGAATAAACAAAATTTTCAGGGAAGAATGAAGTGATGTGAAAGGAGTAAGGAGTAGATACTACTGTTGCTTCATCTTTCAGTGTAGAGAGTCAGCATGCATGACCATATTTAGTTTCTTGATATAAAATTTTTGTCGGAAAGGAAGAGAAATCCATGAGATCTCTACCTATCGTATTTAATTAATAGACGTGTGATTGGACATTCATGTGCTTTGCCTCTGCACTTACTATTCCAAGATTTTCTTTTTTAAATCTAGAATTTATGTCTTTGTGTAGAAAGAATCCCTAGGAAAAATAAAAGGCTCTTGCCATGCCCGAATTAGGTAAAAAAAGAAAGGTGGAGAACCAAAACCAAAAGCCATGCAATAACTACAAGTCCTAGTGTTATCGTTGGGAGTTTTCGAACAATTAGTGTGGGTTCAATCAACAGTTCCCTCCCTTTTGCAAAATCCCAAAGTTTTATAGAAAAATACATGCAACCCAAGCTATTAGTAACGTTTTTTTACCGAGTACAGCAGTAACTTTTAATATCCAAGCCGGTGGCAGTGTACAACACAAAGAACCTCATTACATTTACTAATACTACTATCTGTTTATCAATAATTAATTCGATGTTTACTTCAGTTAAATAAATTACTATATATTTATAACTTGTTTTTTGAAACAAAATAAATTATTAGAAAAATAGCTCAGGTCATATGTTGTAACATTTCCTTCATATTATAGGGATTAACATTAAGTACTTAAATTTCCCCGGATAAAAACAAAAATTGCTACTGTAAGGAACAGAATATTTAGAAATTAAATTCTAGATCCAGCAAATGCATAATAATATGAATAAGAAAACCTGAAAGAGAAAGAACAGACGATGAGCGAACCTGGTTCCTTGAGAGACCAGTCTGTCTTGCCAACAGATGCTTATCAGCATCGCTTGGATACCTGAGAAAAATGACCACAAGAAAAAAATAAAAACATCAGACTCATTACCAAAACCGTATAAGGAGATGACTAAACTTTCTTTATCCGTAGATGTGAATTGACACTTTCTTGCTTTCTTTTTCTCTGCATGGGCGTGACAATCCATGAAAAACAGCAATAGCAGCAGCAGTACCTCTCTGCCACTAGTAACAGAAGTAAAGGCAGAAGAAAAAAAAAATGCATGCACTCATCTTTTTCATAACATTCATTTTTAGATACATAGTTAGATTCAATTTTATTTCTTTTGTGTAGTAGCTCCCCAAGCTGCTTTTATCATCATTATTGTTACTATATGCATGTCAGCTTATTGAATAGGTTTTTTTCTTTTCCATGTTCAAAATCATGCCTATGTCAGCAGGAGACAGCACTAGCGCATTGGATCCAGGAGAAAGAGCTAAATTTACTTTATACATGAAAGGACACTGAATTCGGGTTCCTTTAAAATCAGACACTGCAAGGGAAAGAAAAAGAAAAAAGAAAAGCTATAAAGTGATGTTGGAAATGTGTCTTAGACTAATAAAAGTTGATTGATGGGTGTGAAGCTTCATTTTGTCTCTTCATAATTCCATAATAATGGGGTTTCGACTTTTGTTTATACAGTAAATGTAAGAAGATTCAGATTCCCATCGGTGTTAGGAGTTAAGACATGGGGATTGAAAAAAAAGGTTAGACTTTATTATGGTCAACAGAATTAAAGCTTGTATAGGAACACAATGCAGCGGATTAAAAAATATTAAAACTGTATTTTGACTAACTTATTGTAGCACATTACTTATTTCCTAAGTTACTAAATTTACTTTCAATTGACACTATCCTGATGTTATAAAAAAAGTTCTACACTATTTTTAAAAATAATAGTCCGTCTCAAGAATTTGTACACTATGAGGTCAACTAAAATTAAGATTAATAACCTGATAAGTAGGATATTTATTACTTGCAAAAATAAGTTAAAGTATACTGTATACTCATATATTATAGAAGATTTCCACACTTTTAATCGATGGATAGAGATTGAATCCAACTTTTAATATAGAATAGAGTAGAGAGAGACATACGGGTGGAGAAAATGCTCAAAAAGCCAAGCTCTTAAAATGTTGACAGAGCGTTCAGGTAAGCCTCTTTGAGGTCTCCAAGCTTCTTGTTCCATCATTCCCATTTGGTGAAATGCTCTTTGCTGCCTCAGACTTTGTTCAAGCATCTTAAGCCTTGGAGTTTCTCCTTTAGTCAATCCTGAAGTGCCGGCATCTTTATCTCCCAGCAGTTCACAACTGTGCTTCAATTGTGCTGTTATTGCATCCTTCAAACACCTGAAGTGTCTTGACATTGCCTTCTGTGCAAGTGCTGTGTAAGGAATTGCTGCACCGAAACCCATCACTAGATCAAACGAGTTTACCACCATTTGCATTTGTTCGCAGTAATGATTGTACCTCCTATCTACCTGCTTGCAAATAAAAAAGAAAAAAGAAAAAAATGATTATGATACAAAAAGAAGACTACTCTAATTTGTTTACAAAGTGGATATTAAGCGCTAAAAATATAAAAGGACCCCGGTGCACTAAGCTTTCGCTGTGCGCGGGGTCCGGGGAAGGGCCGGACTATAAGGTCTATGGTACGCAGATCTTACCCTGCATTTCTGCACGAAGTTGTTTCAAGAAATATAATGTAAGTAATTACTTCAAGAAATAAAGAGAAATTCAAGATCAACAATTCAAACAGTAAGAAGGATCAAATTCCAATTTCGAGTGACTTAAGCGTCTCAAATAATTTTCAATGTGGAGCATTAGATAAGAGCACTAAAAAAAGGAAAATTAACTAATAGGAGGGAAAAAAAAGGTAGAAAGCTGGGAAATAAACATTAGTACGCTGAAATGATTGTTGATGTGAACTGAAAATATCCTATTTGAGTTATTCCTGCTTTGTCTTGGGTTTCTATCAATTCAGCCAACACGTAAATATCAGTGTATTAGTATTTGCATAAGCAATTGAAGAAAATCAAAATTAAGGTCAGCTCAAACCAACCACTGATGGACTTTTAAGTGCATTCTAGTTTCGTCGCANGCAGGGTTTCCACGTATATGGGGTTGTTTTGGTGGGTGCCAGGGATTTGGGTGTAGTGGTGGTCATTGGTCGAGTTTTGAGGATCGGGAATAGGTTGTGGTATGTTCTAAAGAGTATGATAGGTAGTGGTTTGTGGGTACTTGGTTGGTTGATGATGGTGTTGTAGAGGAGTTGGTACCGGTAGAGGATTGGGATTTTGAGGCGGTGTGGCGTATTGATGGGATGCGGGAGGATTTTGTGGACGTTGGTTTGGTGTATTTTGAGGAGGTGCTGCATTTTGAGCATTTTGTTGGTTAAAGTCTGGGACATTTAGGGTGAGCGAGAGGTTTTCCAAATTGAGGAACTGCTCAAGTTCTCCTTGTAACTCCAGTATTTTCTGCTCTAATCGTAGGACGAGATCATTCTAGGCCGGAGTACTCCGACCGTCTGAAGTTTCAATATTCTCAGCATTTTCTTTTTGGATGCCACTCAAATCATCCATGTTAGCTTTCGCTCTGCTTTTCGGATTACTCGGAGGAGGAGGAGGTGGAGGGCCTCTAGATCTGGTGTGATATGCTGATGATGCCAGAATGTGCGAACCAACCTTAGGGGATGGGAGTAATAAAAATAAAGAAAAACAAAAGGTAAACAAGTCAGTAAGGATTCTAAAATGTTTTCAGTATTTAAGCACATATTGCGGGAATGTAAATCTGCGTCCTAATTTGGGAGCCTTGTTGTGCCCGAGGTAGGCCTAACGACACATGGATTTGGAGAATTTCAGTGCCAATAATTACCTCATTTCATTAATGTAAAAAATAGATGAATCTAAAACGACACTAAATAAGATAAGTTACTGATGGCACTTGGCCTTATTACATTTGAAAAAAGTAAATAAACCTAATCTACTTGGTCCCAGAAGGACCTTCTCCGGGCTTGATGTTTTTGGCTTCGTCGATCAAATTCCCAGTTCGTGCAGGTTCATCAATAGGTATGCCCTTACTAAATGTCCTCCTTCGCTTCCTTCGGCGTTCTAGAAATCAGTGACTATCTTCCTCATTTTTCCCTCCAATTCCATCAGATTGTACTCCAGATATTCCAACCTTTCGCTTGATCTAACATCCATCTCCTCCATTCATTAATTAGTTCCATACCGGTCTTGTGTCTCTCCAGATGCTCGGACTCGTGAACTCTTTTACGCAGTTATGGATTAATGTGACCCTTTGAATTATGAGATGTAACAATAGAAGGACGAGGTGGTGTACTTGTTATTCCCATGGCAGCGTTGTCTTCCTCTTCATCATCTCTTTTCTGCTCGGATCGAGTATAAAGATAGTTAAAACCGGTTTATAGTCATTAAAAGAAATCAAAAAAGAGATCATGGAATACATGAATTATTGTCAGGAGATGGAAAAGAGATAATAAGTGTGGCAAAGAGTAAGGGATGAGGGGAGAGAAAAAGACTTTTCTTTTTTTAATTTCCCTTAAAAATTTAGAAAAAAATAAAATAAAAGGCTTCAGCTTTATTCATGTAGAGGCACAAACCTCTTACGAACTTGCAGGTCGGAAAAGGGGTACAAAGGTTTCTCAGATATCGTTTTCTCTTCGTGGGATTTGAAAGCCAAAGTTGTATATCTCTCTCTCTCTCTCTCTCTCTCTCTCTCTTTCTCTGTCTCTGTTGTTTCTGAGGCTGTCGTTTCTCTATATACTGATATCTTTCTCTTTCTCTCTCTCTCCTTTTTTTTTTCTCTTTGTTGCTCCTCCTTTGCTTTGCAGTAAGTGCTGTATGTCTCTGCAATCGCCTTCTGGAAAGAGAATTGAACTATATAGCAGGAGAATATAAATATTAAAAATAAAGAAGATGGAGTTCTTTCATCAACTGTGACATGTATTGTGGTTTTATATGTGTATTGATTTATATGAAAATCACATATCTGTGTTTGTCTCTGTGTGAGTCTCTCTCTTTTTCATAGAAAGCAACACACCCTCGAGAGAGATAGAGATGAAACATATAAGGGGAGAAAATAGAGAAGAGGTCGCTGTTCTTCTTCTACATCTCTTTGTTTCACTCAACTNTGTATGTTCCCGTCCTGACTTCATCAATGACAGTAGGCTCAAGATCTACAAAAACAGCACGTGGAACATGCTTTCCAGCTCCAGTTTCACTGAAGAAGGTGTTGAATGCATCATCACCACCTCCAATAGTCTTGTCACCCGGCATCTGGCCATCGGGCTAGGGGAGAAGTGAAAGACAAGATTTTCAGTAATGCAGAATAAACAGGACTTCAAAACAAAAACTTGTACACAAGCGCTATAGAATGCAGAGAATTAAATTGAATCTACACAATACTTCAATATATGTTCCAACTGTCACTGAATCGTATATGATCGCAACCTAAATGATACATCGTACATTAACAGCAATTATACAGAAAATACATTTGAAATAAATGTAATAAAGGTCTTTAAACTTTGAAAAAACACATGTTACCCCCTAGCATTCGACAAGATTAAGGCATGGGTGGCTCAAGGGTGAGGCTAGTAAAGCCTTTGCTTTAGGCCCCAAAAATTTTGAGGCCCCAAAATGTGTTAATGGTAAAATACGTAATAATATTTTGACCTAGACAGTTTTGAACTTTGTAGAAATAAGTATAAAATCCGTGTAAAAAGGTTTTAAAAAAACAAAGAATATTACATCAAATCTTCGTATTAGTAAATAAAGTTTTTTACATCAAGATCCAAGGTAGTGTATTGCAAACATATGACTAACATCTTATTAACTTGAATTAACCCTCGATAATATAAATAATAATAATATTACTAAATAAAGCTAAAAGTCATATATCTTGTATGAATACTATTGTATAAATAAATACAGAAGGAAAAAAGATGACATCCAAGTTTTTGCATATGCGTATAAAATTTAGATTCTTATTAGAATTCGGCTTTAGGCTACTAAATTCGTAGAGCCGTCCTTGGATAAAGGATGATTTCACAAAAAGAAATTACGTAGTTCCTGCCCTTTTAAATACCAATCGATACATCAACCTATCTGTAACCAGCATATAGGACATTAAAGAAATAAGAAACTGTATTAGTTCTAAAATGTAAAGAAGTACGCATAGAGTTTGCAATTTCAAGTGGATCTATAAGAAAAAAAAAGGAATTTCATTCCGATATATTCAAAAGCAACTAGATTTATTGCCGCCAATTTTCAATTCCAATAGAATTAGGGAGATAACAATGCACATCTAGTGCTCCGTAAACACGTTACACGTATAGACATAACAATGCCATGCGCAAAAAATATACAAGTACTTATTATTCTAATATATTCAGGAACAAGCAGATCTACATAAAACAGCGTGATCAAATCGTGATAGCAGGTTATCAAACGCATAACAAACAATTACAAAAATCAATTTCGCAATGACAGATTTATCGACATTAATGTACCTATTTGAAGAAAGAAAAATAGCGATAAGACCGCAAAGGAAACCAAAATGCGCACACATAGGCGCACAATTTTTCTTCAACTAGATCTATAAGATGATATCATACTTTTCATGAATATCTTTTCTGAATCAACCTAGATCTATACAAAAAAACAGCGTCTTCAAATAGTTCTAACCGCCAGAATACGCATATTAAAAATAAAAAATAATACTCCCTCTGTTCCAGTTTATGTGAACCTATTTCATTTTTGGTCTGTTCCAAAAAGAATGACCCCTTTCTAAATTTGGTAACAATTTAGCTTAAACTTACAATTCTACCCTTAATGAGAAGCTTTTATAACCACACAAATACTCTGGCCCCTTTTTTGCTTGTTTAGGACCACAAATTCCAAAAGTCATTCATTTTTTCTTAAACTGCGTGCCCAGTCAAACAGGTTAATATATATAAAACAAAATTTCACAATGGATCTAAAATGTGCACACATGTATAAACAATTTTCAATTCATATGCTTAAATTCAAACAGATATATAAAAATACCTGAATGCCATGTTCTAGGCAGTAAAGTTCCCAGCATGCATTTCCGACCTGAATACCGGCCTGGCCAATGTGGATTGAAATGCACTCTCTCATTTTCACAATTGTTGTTTTTTCAAAAATTCAAAAAGAGAGTGTAGAAGGAGAATGGAACAGGAAACGGCGTTTATCAAGACGCCTTCCGAAAATTTTCAGATCTGGGTATCTGTTGAATTGAGGGCGGTTTATATAAGAATGCCAGAAATGGCTCTCCGAAAAAAAATCTAGGGAGTGGAGAAAAAGAAAAAATCTAGGGACCGGAGAAAAAGAAAAAAATCTGAGGTGTCAACCCCGCAAATTTCGCACCCTTATATAGTATAAGTAGAATAAGAAGCAGAGTAGACGTGATTATTATGTTTTGCAATAATTCTTTTTCTTTTTTCTTTTTCTAGTGCCACTCTTTTGGATAAGGGGTTAATTGGGCTGATCTTAATTACCTGTTTAAGTATTAGAGGAATTTTCAGAAACCACTATTGTTTGGTGATTATTAATTTCCTATAGTTACCGTATTCATAATTACTTCATATAGTTACTATTCAGTTGTTAGGGTAGTGTATTCGTTGTATTCACGTTGTTGTATTCATGAATACAACAGCAAAAAGCACCTAAAAATCAGGGTATTCCAGCTGTACGTGCATGTATTCACATGTATTCGCGCCATGTATTCATGAATACAGCAGCAAAAAGCGCCTAAAATCAGGGCAGTCCAGCTGTACGCACATGTATTCACATGTATTCGCGCTGCTATATTCATGAATACAGCAATAAAAAGCGCTTAAAATTAGGGTAGTCCAGTCGTATGCGCATGTATTCACATGTATATATTCGCGCCATGTATTCATAAATATAGTAACATCAATCACCTTAAAAATAGGTATGTCTAGCTGTCTAAGAGAAAGGAAAAACATAAATAGCGTATTTTATACCTTATTTCATGCCTCAATGGTAGTATGTACCATAAAATACTTAGTTTGCTATAAAATATAAAAGGTATCTGTAGAAAAATAATATTTTAAGATATTTTTGATTTATAATAAATAGCGTGTATACCTTTGCCATAGGAGGTAAAATTCTCTAATTATTATTAACCAATTGATAAATGCATGTAAGAGGAGAATATGACACCTTACCTCCTGTTCATCCTCTTGAGGAATGAATTTTTTTTTTCTTTTTTTTTTTTTTTTTTGCATTTGATCTTGATCTTTTCGAGATTAATGTTTATTTGGTGAATAATTTTGTTGTTGTATACTTCAATACCACACAAGAGGGGGGTGATTTGTGTGGTGACCAATTTTTCGCATAAACTAATTATGGAAGGACCTGGTTCTTCTATGTGTTCCTTAACCTACTATTGCATAAATAATAAATGTGGAAAGTAAAGAACACAAGTATTTTACGTGGAAAACACCTGGCTCAAAAGGTGAAAAAATCACGACCTACTTTCCAGTAGGATTTTCTCAAACTCTCCACTAAAATTACTGAGCCAAAAACTGCATTTACAAAAACTCTTTTGTAAACCTAGGACTAACTCTAATCCCGTTGTAGCACACAGCCTCTAACTGTTGCGACAACTTCAAGTTAACTCTAACTTGAAGACTCTGAGTACCTATTACAATTGCCTCTAGATAAAGCTGTAAGGTATAATATAAAACCAACTACTACAATTGAACTAGAATAAAAGACAGACACTTGGAACTGGTTCTTCTATCTAGTTCATGTAGCTGCAGGCTTGCACACTTAAATCACACACGAACTGCTTGCAAAATTGCCTTGCTATTTTGCTCTCAATTCACATTTAACTTCTACTTATGTGCGTTACCTGTAAAGGAGAACAACACCAATATTTATAGAGTTAGTAAATAGAGATTGACTAGAATTCTGATGTTACTCTTCCTTGGTGGAAGAGTTCTAGTTGATCTCAACCTCTATCTCCTTCCCTTTCTTAAACTGTGTTCTCTTTGAGTAAGGAGTCCTTCTCCTTATCAATTATGCAACCTTTTCGATCAGGATCAGGAGATATCAAATCTGTACAGTTAGGTTTATCTCCTTCACGTGCATCCCACATGCTCAAGTCTATCCACATCTGTGCTCCACTGGGATGGACCTGGTTAATGTCTGAGTTCCTTTGTCAGTCTTCAAAACTAACCTTTACTTGGGCCAATAAATTCCCCCTTTTTGATGATGATAAACTCTGTGTTTTTCATACACTTAGGCCCTGCTAGAACTCAACTCAACATCAATGCAATGTTAGAAACATTTTTCACTTATCATCAAGGACCAGTTTTATTAGGTTATAAACATCACTGTTCAGAATATAAAGCACAATTTCTTTTCCCCCTTTTGGCATCATCGAAAAGTTGCATAAAAAAATGTGTGATTCCCAGATTTTAAAAATTAATCATGGCCATAAGGGCAACCAGTGTTTTAAAAGGTGTGGGCCTAAGGCGAGGCGTTTTACATATGCCTCAGCGAGGCGTAAGCCCCATAGGTATTTAATTTGCTCAAGTAACTTGAGTCGAAAAGAATAAAGTTTTCTACATGAAGGAACAAAAAGGATGACTAACTTGCAATTTGAACTTTGAACTTGCTGCTATGTAGGAGAATGGAGTTCTCTTTGTATTTGTAAAAAAAAAATGAATTTTCGTTGCTATTGGGAGATATTAGCAAACTAGCGGACAAGATAAAGAATTGGAAAAGACCATGAATTGGGGCTTCAATCAATAAAAAAGGTCTTAACTTTTAAATTTAATGCATTTCAATTCCTTTTTAAAACTTTTGAGTAATTACCAAGTTCAATTTTGAGAATTTGGGTATTACATAAAGGACTTTTTTAACAAATTTTGTTTTAATTTGAAAATATCTTTGGGGATTACGCTTCACTAAAAAAATGCGCCCCGAACGCCCGGGCATACGGCCCGAACGCCCTGGCGTACGCCCCGAATTGCCGGGCGTACGCCTCTTGAGACTTTCGCCCCACACCATCGCCCCGGGGCGTTTTTGGTGCGCCTCGCCCCAGGGCTCGCCCCGAAAACGCCTTTTAAAACACTGAGGGCAACTGCAAATTCATTCATGGATTAATCATCAGTAATCAACTACACATCCAAACTATCAAGGAAATATTAATAGTCAATAAGAGCAAAAGCAGCAAACTTCATTGATAGAGAATATGATTCTGCCATAATCCATAAAAAGAAAAAAACAGTTAAAACATGAGGAACAAAAAGAAACAGCCCTAATCTGGGTCACTGAAAGGTCTAGGCATGGCTTAGGAAATTAAGTCTTGGAAGAACTAGGGGTTTGGGTTTTTGCTTGGAGAAGGTGCAGCATGTTTTGAAGAATTCCATCATTCTTCTCCTTTTCCTTTATGAGCTCAGTTCTCAGAGCATCTCTCTCAGATTCTACCTCAGCCAAACGAGTCTTCAACCTTGCTATCTTAGCATCCTTTGCCACACTCTCTTGCAATAGAGCTCTGACCTTGCTATTTACAGGTGTCTTTTTAAATGAACCAGGTTCATTGGGAATGGCATTGATCCCATAATCACAAGAAAGCAGAGTATTGATTCCAAAATGGTCTTTGCTTGTGGCCATCTCCCACCTTTTCAGAGGCACCATACAATGAGCAAGAACAATAGTGAGAATGAAACCATAAGGAGTGGCATGGGCCTTGGAGCCATTGATAACCCGATCTAGAAGCTTGATTATAAACCCAGGCCAGTTGATCTGCCGCCCACAATCCATACATTCCATCAAAACCAAGTCCATGTAGTTGGCAATGTGCCTTCTTTCCTGCCTAGGCAGCACACACTTGATGACGAATTCAAACAATACCTTGTGGGGAGGCTTCATTTCACTTTTATAAACAACCTTTGGGGCACTGACTTCCTTACTATCACAGAATTTCCTAGTAATGGCTAGGGCAGTAGGAAGGGAGTCCAGACATGGCCATTTTTGCCTTGTGTAATCATCATAACCTTCAGAGGGTATGCTAAGGATTTCACCCAGCTCTTTTGCATTAAAGGAAATTTAAACCCCCTTCACCAGGCTGGTGACCCTTCCATCCTTTAGCTCAGCATTTGCCATGAATGCAATAATCTCATTTATGTCCAGTCTGCCATCTAACGAAGGGCCATGTCCTTCTACCCCTGTACCTCTAGACTTTCAAGCAGTAGAACCATCCCTTCTTCCTCCAAGTCCTTCAAAAGTCTTCCCTTCAAGATAGTGCGTATCCTCCTCTTCACCACTCCAGTCTTCTTCTTCAGTAATTTTCACTTGTTTGGCTTTCACAACAGACCTTGTCCGTTTAGCCAAAGCAGAAGGTTCAGCAGACTTAGATACAGATGAAGATTTCTTTGAGGAAATCTTGGCTCTCTTGGGCTTACGGGTCTTAATCTCCGCTTCAACATTCACATGTTCACCTTGATGGACCGGGTCCATCTCATCCACATCAACATCCTCAACATGCTCTGCCACCTTTTCTTTCTCTTTGTCCATCATTTTCTTCTTACTTTCTTCTATAGCTCTCTGCAACTCCTCCTCACTTTGCTTCAGCTTGCTCCTTGTAGACATGTGATTTTTGACCCTCCCCAAGACTATTCATATTTTAACACGTAAATATTTAATTTAGGCCTAATATAGCTATTTTAGTTAATTTTGACTCTTTTACTTTATTTTATTACATGAAAATAAAAATTAAAAAAAAAGAGTAGTTGCATTAATGTTTTATAGTCATAAAATCTTGAAAAATACCAAAAATATTTTATTTTAACGGTCAATTTTATTTTTATGGTTATTTACTCAAATAGGATTAGTTAATAATTGGTGTAGTATTTTTGGTCTTGTGTTAGAAGAAAGAGTATTGAATTTGGGGCTAATTTTGTTTGGTCTTAATTGAAAATGCTCAATTTGGGATAGCCCAAACATTGAGCCCATACCCATTCTCCCCATTTGACCTAACCTAATTCCTACCCCTATAAATTAACACCACAAACACACCAAAAAAGACCATATACACAAAAAGATCCCAATCAGCCGCATAACAGACCTCTCCGCATCAATTCATTCTCTTGGTTACTCTCTGACATCCATCGTTCTTGACAAAAAAGAAGAGACCAAAACAATTTTTGCTCCATATCCAAAAATCAGCGAAAAACACAAAATGAGAAGCTGAACAAATATTTGAGAAATGGGAATTGAAAGGAGGAGTTTCGCCGAGTTTGGAATCTGTACAAGCAGAATCAACCAATTTATAATAAGGGTTACATTAGCATGATGAGTTCATTAATGAAATTTGACGACATCGAAGGAACGGACAGATTTTTTACTTTGATTTCAGATTCGAACCTTCTGATTGTCGTCTCCGATTTTTAAGTCCAATTTTGGGTCTGATTTTCGCCGTTGAGATGGAGCTGGATTAAGTCGTTGTTCGGGTTCCGATTCGCGTTTCTGTTGATCTTTCCGGTTGATGTTCGATTTTGTTGTTGAATAGCTATTACTCATTCAAAACCTTCAGGTAATATTGTAACGTAATACTATTATTTTGGTTCTTGCATTTAAATTTTTAAGATGGTCAATGGATTACTCTTGGACTATTTCAGATTCTATACATATGTCGGTTTTGTGATGCTGTACATAGATTAATTAAAGTTCTTTCCTTCCTTTTCTGTTCGAAATTTGCACAAATTGATTTATGTCATTTTTTTGTTTGTTAGTTGTTTAGGAAGAACTTGGTATTTGGTTGAGGTATTGGTAGTAGTAGTACATATGATTTTACTTTTTATTTGCTATTTTAGCTTCATTGAGAGTGAAATGATTCCTTCTGTTAATTGTTAGGTCTCATTAGTTTTGTTTAAATTTGTTAATTTCTTATTGGATTGACATGAAGAGATTAATAAACGTGAGGCTACTGTAGTAAACTTATCAAGAGGCCAGTAACTAAAATACATTAACGTGCTAGATGCAATAATGAAGCGGCACGTTTAGAAAATAAAGAAACTAAGAAGAGGGACTTTTCTTAGTAGTAGATGTAGATTTAAAGTAGTGAATAGTAATTCTATTTGACCTTTTCTTTGTGGGACTTTTGCAACTCTACGTGGTAGGGGTGGACATCGGTCGGTTCGGTTAAATTAATCTTGTTTATCCTTAGAAATCGAGGCGTGCCATTTAGCGAATTTTCATGGCCCTCGCAAAGTTGCCAACGCGTAGTCGCTTTTAGGTGCGTTATTTAATAATACTACCTTCCTAAACTCGGGTGTGCATTTCATGTGACCCAAATCCAAATCTCAACGAAGTCGAAATGTGTCAAAAACCGCGGGTGCATTTATGTGACGTGGTTCGAGACGCGTTTTCACGACGTTGCAATTCTCTTTAAAAATAAATAATAAAAGCGGTTTAAATTTAAAAAGCACATAAGTTAAAACATGTATTAAAGTCAGATTTTTAGCCAATTATAATAATTTAAGCGACCGTGCTAGAACCACGGGATCCGGGGGTGCCTAAAACCTTCCCTCGGGTCAACAGAATTCCTTATTCAGAATTTCTGGTTCGCAGACTCCAATTGGGAAGTCGAAATTTTCCTCGATTTGGGATTCAAGTTAAACCGGTGACTTGGGACACCAAAAGCCAATCCTATCCCAAGTGGCGACTCTGAAAATCAAATAAATAATCCCATTTCGAATAATGTCACTTTAAATGGAAAAAACTCCCTTATACAATTATCCTTCGGGGGTGGTGTGTAAAAAAGGAGGTGTGACACTCCTCATGGCCCTTCCTTTTGGGAGAGGAGTTTCAGTAGTGTCAGAAGGAGCAGCCTTCCTTTTCTTGCTGGCTCTTGTTGTTCCAAGAGTCTTTGGTTTCGGAGTTCTCTTTTTCTTGGGGTTATAGCTATGACCTACCTTTTTCAAAAGATCTGCTAGAGTTTCTTCCACTGATGAACCAGGTTTATCTGCGTGCTTTCCAAGATTGACTAGTCCTTCAGCAGCTTCTCCTGATCCGCTTCCCCTTGTTTTCTTGCTACTTTCTTCCACCTTTTCTGGCTCAGCTCCACAGATAGCTATTTTAACAGTTTCAGAGGCGGGTGAAGAATCAGCCACTTCTTTCCCTTTTCCCCTCTCATCACTACGCACACCTTCACTCTTAGTTTCTTTTTCTCTTTTATTTTACCTCCTCTCCATCTTGACTCAGTCGTCTCCACATCCACCACATACCTAACCAAGATAAAGCGATTTTCTAAATTTTCGGCCAAAGCAGAGATTACTTCAGTAGAAGGATTTTGCACATATGTTACCTGCTCAGAATCGGAAAACCTAGTTCTTTCCCCCTCACTCGCAGACTTGAAAGAGTCATCAGAATTTTGGGAATCTTGGGCTTGACTAGCCTTTAACTGTCCGTTTAATTTCCTTGAAAGCGCACCTGTAGCCACAGTTTTCGAGCAAGCATATTTACTCGCCTTCTTCTAGGTTAAGGGGTAGTGCTGGGTTGAGGAGTAGTGGAGGAATCGGAAGGGGTAGGTGGAGGAGGTGTACCTGGGTTATCTTGGGGGTTAGTCATTCTCTCTAGATTCTATGGGAAAAAATGGTGGTTTGAATTTGGAAGAGAAGAGAAGAGAAGACAGAAATTTTTTGACGGTTTATAGAAATTATGAGAGAGTGGCAGTGGTGATAATGATGAATTTAAAGGATGAGGGTAATAAATACACAACGACAGCTTTTAGTAGTCAAATAGAAGTCTAATCACCCTGAAATTTCAGTTTGAGTAGGCGGTTAGGCTTCTCTAGGATCTAGGCATTTTGACACGGTGAGGATTCTTGTTGAAAACAGAACTAGTTCAAACTTAAACGGATAGGCTTTTGAAGTTTTTGAACGTAGGTAGGACTCTGCTCATGAATTAAATACTAGTATTTCAAATTGTGCAGAGTGTAGAAACATACCTCGTTATTCAGATGAACCAGTACTGATGAACCAGGTTCTTCACTGAGAATCCTCTTGATCATGTCTCAATTTTCCAAAATAGAAAAAATTTTGTTAGAGATCACTGAGTCATATTAACACATGGCACAGGAGTATACTATATACAGTATGAGACTGAGCAAAGATTAATCTAGTTATTTACACAAGTTCTAGATTTTCTAACCAATTTTTTTTTTCTTCATTTTTTTTTCAACAATTTTTTTTCATTGTGCATTCTGAACTGGTTCCATTAGGTGATCTTAATCATCCCTAATTCTAACCTGTTCCTTTCAAAGTTCTCTCTACTCAGTGTTTTTGTAAAGATGTCAGTAATCTGCTTATCAGTAGCACAGAACTCTACAGTAATCAAGCCTTTCTCATAGTTGTCCCTTAAAGAATGGTGCCTAACATCTATGTGCTTAGTTCTCTTATGTTCAAGCATAAATTTTGTTATTCGTTCATACTATGCTCTAGGAGCATGCTTGAGTCCATAGAGTGCCTTGTCAAGTCTGTATACATGATCAAGACACTCCTTGCTTTCAAACCCTGGAGGTTGCTTGACAAACACTTCTTCCTTTAAGTAGCCATTTAGGAAGGCACTCTTGACGTCCATCTGGTGAAGAGTAAATTTCATGTATGCAACAAAGGCTATGAGGAGTCTTATTGCTTCCAACCTTGCAACTGGAGCAAAGGTCTCATCATAGTCTATACCCTCCTTTTGGCTATATCCTTGAACCACCAATCTTGCCTTGTTCCTTGTAACAGTTCCATCTTCATCAAGTTTCTTACAAGAGAGGTAAAATCGATAACACTTTATTCTTGAGGGAAAAAGGTAAAGATCTTCTAGTAGTACATATACATGTTGATGACATAATTTTTGGAGCAACTACTGAAAAACTAAGTAAGGAATTTGCTAAACTAATGGGCAGTGAATTTGATATGAGTATGATGGGTGAGCTTAATTTCTTCTTAGGCTTACAAATTAAACAAAACTTAAACGGAACTATGATCCATCAGCAGAAATATGTAAAAGAGTTGCTCAAGAAGATTAAAATGGAAGAATCAAAGGAAATCGATACTCCTATTGCAACAACCACAAAATTGGACATAGATGAACGTGGTTAATCTGTTGATCAGAAGTTGTATAGGGGAATGATTGGTTCACTTTTGATTCTTACTGCTAGCAGACCTGACATTGTCTTCAGTGTAGGGCTTTGTGCTCGATTTCAAACAAATCCAAAAGAATCCCATTTGACCGTTATCAAGAGAATATTGAGATACTTGAAATGCACCACTGACCTTTGCCTTTAGTATCCAAAAGGTAGTAATTTTAACCTAGTGGGATATGTTGACGCTGACTATGCAGGTTTTCTTGTAGACAGGAAGAGCACCTCAGGTATGGCTCATTTTCTTGGTTCATGTCTTGTTTCATGGGCTACTAAAAAGCAAAATTCAGTGGCCTTATCTACTGTTGAAGCTGAGTATGTTGCTGCTGCTTCATGCTGTGCTCAATTGCTGTGGATCAAACAACAATTAATGGATTTTGGAGTTGATGTTGGTTGCATCCCTATTTTTTGTGACAACTTGCTATTAATATGACAAAGAACTTGTGCCAATTACTGATCTGTCCTTGAGTCTTGGAACTAGATGCCAAACTTGACTCCTTTCAAACTGGTTGAGTTCATCTTGCATTGCATTTACCCAGTCTGCATCTTCCAAAGCCTCAGCAAAATTTTTAGGTTCAATAAGAGATAGGAAAGCGTCAAAAGCTTTAATGAAGATCTAGTTTTAATTCTAGAGGTTGTATCAATAATTATGTTCTCAATGGGATGAGAACTTTGGTACTTGTAAGGTTTCACAACCAACCGATTTCCTCTTGATTTTTCTCCAATGTTTTGTTGATGAGGAACATGCTTATGGACAGGTTCCATTGAGATATTAGATTCAGTTCCTCCTTGTTCAGTTTCCCCCTGTCAGGTTAACCTGGATGGAAGAACCGGTTCATCACCTGTTTCTTCTTCTGGTGCAGCTTCAGCCTGGGCTGTGATTTCATTTAAACTTTTTACCAGCCCAATAGCTTCATCTTCATGTTCCTATCTCTCAGAAAGAATGTTAGTTTCATCAAAAATCACATGTACACTTTCTTCTACACACATAGTTCTTTTGTTGTACACTTTATAAGTTTTTCTATGTGAAGAATATCCCAAGAATACTCCCTCATCACTTCTGGGATCAAACTTACCTAGGGAGTCCTTTCCATTGTTGTGCACAAAGCACTTGCATCCAAATACCCTAAGATGGGATATATTTGGGTTTCTCCCTTTAAGTAACTCATAGGGAGTCTTCTGCACAAGAGGTCTAGTCATGCACCTATTAATGATGTAACATGCAGTGTTTACAGATTCTACCCAGAAGCAATGGGGAAGTTTACTGAAAAGAAGCATAGTCCTAGCCATATCTTCAAGTGTCCTATTCTTTCTTTCAACTACTCCATTTTGTTGTGGAGTCCTAGGGGCAGAAAATTATGATCTATGCTATGCACATCACAAAATCCAGCAACCTTAGCATTTTCAAATTCAGTTCCATGATCAGACCTAATTGATGCAAGTTGATAACCTAGTTGTTTCTGAGTTTTTCTAACAAAAGAAGTAAACATGTCAAATGATTCATCTTTAGATGTTAAAAACAATGTCTAAGTAAACCTAGAGTAATCATCAACAAGCACTATCACATATCTTTTACTACCTCTGCTTAATGTTCTCATTGGACCACAAAGATCCATATGGACCAGTTCCATCGATCTGGTCGTGCTTACCACTTTCTTGCATTTAAAAGAAGATCTTACCTGCTTCCCCCTTGCACAAGCCTCACAAAATTTGTCTTCCTTAAACTTGATGTTAGGCAGCCCTATCACCAGGTCCTTGGAGAATAAATTGTTGAGTTGACTTAGACATGCATGTCCAAGTCTCTTGTGCAAAAGGAGGGGATCATTGTCCAACACACTTAAGCAAGTGAGTTCATTTTCTGAAAGAGTGGACAGATCTACAATGTATATATTGTTTACTCTTTTTCCCTGCAAAACAATCTTGTCAGTAGTAAGATTTATCACAAAATATTTGGTAGAGGTGAATTCTACCAAGTTACCTTTGTCACACAGCTGTGATACACTGATTAGGCTATATTTCAAGCCATCTATCAAGTAGACATTCTCAATGGAGTGTGAGTTTGTCTTACCTACCTTTCCAACCTCAATGATCTCACCTTTCTTACCATTTTTAAAGGAGACATTTCCTCCTTTGAGGTTCTCAAGTGAAAGGAACTGGTTCTTTCTTCCGGTCATATGTTTTGAGAAGCCACTATCCATGTACCATACTTGACTGCTCCCTTTCACTTGGATCAACAAAAGGAAATCAGGGGTTACTCTTAGGAACCCAAACTAGTTTGGGTCCCTTTCTATAGGCAAAAGGGTGAATTAAATTCTTTTAAGCCCATCCTGGCAGCCTATTTTTCCCTTGAACAAATGTTTTGTTCTTTTGACTAGCCTTTTCTTTTGCAGTACATTCACTTTTGTAGTGACCAGTCTTAGCACAATGTGTGCAGATTTTGTTCTCAGAAAGTGTGATGTACTTGCTTTTGGGATCCCACTTAGGTGCAGGGGTCTCGTAGCCAAGTCCTCTCTTATTGCTACTATGATGTTCTTGTAGCCATGAAAGTGCATTAGAGGACCTATTCCATTTACAAGTTTTGTCTAGCTCGTGCTTGACCTTGCTTAGATCTTCCCTTAGGACTCTTATCTGTTCATCTCTTTTATACAACTCGTCTTTCATTTTTCCTAGATTTTCTTCTAAAGTGAGATGTGTGTTATCAACTTTCTTTTTACCTGTTCCTAATTTCAGTTTTAAATTTTCAGATCTAAGCTCTAACACAGTGGTGTCAAGTTCAAGAACCTGGTTCTTTAACTCAGTATTTTGACTATCACTTTCACTAGCCCCAAGTTCCAGATTCTTGCACTTAGCTCTCAAAATCACACACTCCTTAGACAACTATTCTTTTTCATTGTTTATGACCTCGGGTTCATCAATGAAATCCAGAAGTAACTCAGATAGACTTTCTTTGGACAAAAACATAATCTTGTCTTTGGGATGAATTATACTTACCTCAGATTCCTCGTCAGATTCCAATGGCCATAAGTGCTTGTTCATCTCCATCTTTATCCTCTGAATCTTCATCTGAACTTTCTCCCCAGGCAACAACCATAGCCTTTGTTGATCCTTTGTTCTTCTTGGGATGAACCTGTTCCTTCTTCCTGTTTCTTCGTGCAGCCTTTTCCTTCTTCCATTCAATTTTTCACGGGCAGTTTTTGATATGGTGATCAGTCTTACCACACTTGTAGCAGCCCTCGTTGGTCTATTTTTCAGGAACCCTTGGTTTGTTATAGCTTGCACCTCTTGAAGAACCCTTTCCTCTCATTAGATACTTCTTGAAATCATTTGTGATCATAGCCATTTCATCCTCTTCTAGATCAGCACCTTCAGTGATTCTGAGAGCCAGACTCCTTTCCTTCTTGGGTGCATCCATCTTCATGGTTTGCCTTCTAAGTTCATAGGCAGTGAGATTTCCAATTAGCTCATCCAACTTAAGGGTGGCAATGTTCTTTGATTCCTGAATTGCAGTGATTTTGCTTTCCCAAGTAACTGGCAGAACCCTTGTAAATATTTTCTCAATTTTGTCTTCTTCAAGAATAACCCTTCCAAGAGAATTAAGTTCATTTGTTAGTGTGGTGAACCTTGTATACATTTCTTGAATGGTTTCTCCTTCCTTCATGGTGAAATTCTCATATTGAGAATACAATAGCGTTCCTCTTGATCTCTTCACTTGAGGAATTCCTTCGTGAGCCACTTGCAGAGTGTCCCAGATTTCTTTAGCAGTGGTACAACTTTGAATTCTAATGAACTCGTCTGGACCAAGTCCACACACAAGCCACTTCTTGGCCTTAGCATTCTTTTCCCACTTCCTCAAGTCCTCAGCATTGCAGTCAGCTCTTGTTTTTGGCACGTCTACTCCTTCAACATTCGTCTTCATGGTAGCCAGGGGACCATCAGTGATAATATCCCATAGCTCATAGTCTTCTCCGCTAATGTGATCTCTCATCCTGTTTTTCCACCAGGAGTAGTACTGGCCATTAAAGAGTGGAGGCCTAGCAGTGGATTGCCCTTCCCAGTTTCCAGGTGGTGCACTCATCTTGATCTGTTCCTAAGGTGTTAGCCTCTTAAAGGATAACCTGCTCTGATACCAATTGTTGTTNGGGGGGGGGGGGGGGGGGAGGTGATTTGTGTGGTGTCCAACTTTCCGCTTAAACTGATTATGGAAGGACCTGGTTCTTCTATGTGTTCCTTAACCTACTATTGCAGAAATAGTAAATGCGAAAAGTACAGAACACACGCATTTTACGTGAAAAATACCTGGCTGAAAAGGTGAAAAAACCACAACCTACTTTCCAGTAGGATTTTCTCAAACTCTCCACTAAAATCACTGAGCCAAAAACTGCACTTACAAAAACTCTTTTGTAAACCTAGGACTAACTCTAATCCCGTTGTAGCACACAGCCTCTAACTGTTGCGACACCTTCAAGTTAACTCTAACTTGAAGACTCTTAGTACCTATTACAATTGCCTCTAGATAAAGATGAAAGGTACAATATAAAACCACCTACTACAATTGAACTAGAATAAAAGATAGACACTTGGAACTGGTTCTTCTATCTAGTTCATGTAGCTGCAGGTGTGCACACTTAAATCACACACCAACTGCTTGCAAAATTGCCTTGCTATTTTGCTCTCAATTCACGTTTAACTTCTACTTATGTGCGTTACCTGTAAAGGAGAATAACACTAATATTTATAGAGTTAGTAAATAGAGATTGACTAGAATTCTGATGCTACTCTTCCTTGGTGGAAGAGTTCTAGTTGATCTCAACCTCTATCTCCTTCCCTTTCTTAAACTGTGTTCTCTTTGAGTAAGGAGTCCTTCTCCTTATCAATTATGCAACCTTTTCGATCAGGATCAGGAGATATCAAATCTGTACAGTTAGGTTTATCTCCTTCACGTGCATCCCACATGCTCAAGTCTATCCACATCTGTGCTCCACTGGGATGGACCTGGTTAATATCTGAGTTCCTTTGTCAGTCTTCAAAACTAACCTTTACTTGGGCCAACAAATTCTAAGAAAAGAAAACTCTTCCCTTCTAAATACAGAAATCAGAGATACCGGTATTCTAAGTCTCACTCGTGAAACTGACTGAATTCATACAGCAGGCTCTAATCACATTTCCATCTACAATCACAAATAGTTATACATGCATATTAAATTGCGCATATAAAAGAATAGATCTTGAGACTAATCACTACAAAGGCTATCTCACGAGATGAGAATCGCGTCCAAGATTAACGTGAAATAATGTAACATAAATGCACGCCCGTACTTGTACATTTTGATTGTTGATAATATAATATGGAAATTCAACATTGAGTAAACCGGGAAAATGTGATGAAAAATCTTTGATGTCATTATACTCTTTCCATTCCATTTTATGTGTGGTACCATTTTCTTATTAGTATGTTCAAAACGAATATATTTTCATATTTAAATTTTAATTTAGCTTTAACTTTTATTTATGTTTTTTGTTTTGTTAAATCATCGATCTGTACTTCTCCATTTTACATTTTAATTGCACGTTTTATTTTTATTTTTCAAATAATTGCATGTCATTAGCAACAAAAATCTCATAGTATATGTTTAAAACAACAAGTTTCAAAAATCTATTTTTGCTAAATTTCGTACCCAATCAAATTAAGTCACATAAACAAAGAGATGGAGTAATAAAAATGGACATTTAAGCAATCCAAAATGTTAAATATGTATATATTTTCAATTATAAATTCAAAAACTAAAATAAATAATATAAAAATTCGATAGCAAACTTAAAACGCATAAACTCCAAATTTCAATACTACCTCTACAGGTGTCATAACTACTTGAATTGTATGTAAAACAAAACTATTGAGTATTTCAGAAAACTCTATGAAGGGGAAGAGGTGAAACGTACCAAACATCAACGAGGATTGATGGTTGACAGCCCAACTTTCAACCCCTGTGGTGAGCTTTAGGGTGATGTCACGTGGTTCTCACACCTCCTCCTCCTCCTCACACGCTTGAAACTTGATAGGACCACCTCATCATTGAAAATCCAACATCTATATCTGCTTCACACGTGCCACCTCTTACCTTTCGCTACTTTTTTTTTAATTATTATTTCGACTTAATTGAAGTCTAAAAGGCAAAAATATTTATATGAATCACGAAATGTCGCTTCGAATTTCAAATGGTACCAACCGATATAATTTTGTGCTAGTAATTTAATTAATCGCTTTTGTTTTTGTTTCCATAATACTTTCAATTATTGATTCTAACGAAATTCACGTGTTAAAGTAGAGGACTTTATGGATTTAATAAGCATCACATTTTTGTTATTTTAGGGGGGCATGCAAAAGCTAAAAAGTGTTTATATGTCGGTGGCTTGATTTAACTTATTTCGGAAAATAGTGAGGCTAGTCATAAATTCAATTCAATAAAACCTGACGGATGAACTAACACAATCATTTACAAGGTCATAAAAGTTGAACTTGATTCCAAAAGTAATGCTGAATTAATCTATTAATCAATATAACTTGAACAATATTGTAGTGAACGATTCTAATAAGAAGTTCGATATGCGAATGCAACTAGAAAATAGCTTGATAAAGTTCGCATTGAATTGAGTTGGATACATTGTATCATATTCTACTGTCTTGTAAAACACTTAAAAGAAAGACAAGAAAATCGTCACATTATGACTCTTTGATCTCTTTAACTTCTTTTAAATTTTTAATTCAAGGTCAACACTAGTTTCTGGCACACATGTTTGGTGATGTTACCTAAAGTTGAATTCCCTCAGAAGCTGTCTGACCTCAGACCAATTAGTCTGTGTAATGTATCGAGCAAAATCATGTCCAAGATATTGAATGCCAATATATATGTAGTAACTTATTGGGATTCTGTAATGAGTTCAAGTTTGAAGCATTGTGTGAACTTTTTGTTAAACTATCATGTAAGTTATAAAGTAATTACAAATAATAATCTGATAATAAGCATTAAGAATAACTGGTAACTTGATAAAAATAGTAACTTGTTATAAAAGGGTATTATATTACTTAAATCCTTTTCAAATTAACAAATAATTCAGCGAAAAGGATATATCAGAAATTGCATCAAATGCATAATAAGAAAAGAATCTGAATTACATGCATTGATAGTGCAATGAATTATTTGCACCATTATTCATGTAATTTAACCTATTATATCATTTATTCTAGGTTACCTATTAATGTTATAAAATATAATTATTTTTTATATGACCTGATTTTGTAAATATATTTCTATAGTATCAGTTCATAGTAGTTAAACTCATAAGAAAATGAGTACTCCCTCCGGTCCAAAATAAGTGATTTTTAGGATGTTTTCACACAGATTAAGAAATCCACCTTTTAGCATTAATTAATAATGGAATTGACCATATTAACCTTTACTATCTCACGTAAACACTCCTAACACATATTCCAATACTATTTACTCCAAGGACAATGAAGGAACAAAAATAATTAATTCATTCTTGAAATCTGGAAAAATCACTTATTTTGGACCACAAGAAAAAGGCCAAAAAATCACTTATTTTGGACCAGAGGGAGTACTATGTTTCCATGTCACGTTGTCAAAGCCAACTTTGTCTATTGCAACGTTAACCTCAAAAAATTGCGAAGTGGAGTAATAATAAATTAATAATACTAGTGTACTAGAGCTAAACCCTAGGTAAAGAGTGAAAAAGAAAGAATGGCGAAGAAGATGAAAGTGAGTTTTTCGTACGAGGAAGCGTCAACTCCAACTCCTGTATCTGTCTCTTTGCCTAATGAAGAAATGAAAAAAGGGGAATGATGCAAAGCAAAATAATCAATGGGAGGAGAATGGGAGAAATTTAAAAATAGCCAAAATTACAAGTGATCATCCAAAAATAGCCACAGTTTCAAAAGTAATCGAAATTTAATCACTTTTCATGTAAAGATAAATCTGAACGAAAACACTGTTCAAAATCCGGAAAAATACTCCAGTATATTATACTGGAACTTTTCGCGTGTTGGAGTTCCAGCATATATGCTGGAAGTTCATACACAGGTGCACCGATCTCCAGTATATTATGCTGGAACTTTCCGTGTTGCAGCAAAATAGTGGCTATTTTTCAATGACTTTGCAAATGCTGGCTATTTTTGAATGACCACTCCGAAAACTGGCTATTCCATGCTATTTTTACTAGGAGAATAGAATTGGAGCCTCCACCCCAACCCACGGCCCAGACAACCCTTGTTACGGGTGAGTGTTCGAGCAGTTTGTTTTGAAAAATTACAATCAAACCTAATTCAAACAAGCTCGAATCAGATTAGATTTTTGCACATATCCCGCCGCACAATAGAAAAATCCCATAAACGCTCGAATTCTTGAATATTAAAAATGTAACGTTTTTCAAGGTATTATAAGTAATTTTATATATCGTAAGATGTTGAAACTTGGTATAACATGTTAATAAATTGCATGAACAATGTATATAACTTAATATAAACAAAGGGTTGAAATGGGATGGTTCTTTTTTTTCTTTTTCCTTTTGGCATCAATCGAATCCATCTTTTCCTTTTATGGATGCTCTTTCTTTTCATTCCCCCTTTTGAGAATATAATTATACGAAAGCTTTATTTATTAGCAGTGACCACAATTCCACTGGAGGGACCTTCCTTGATCATTCTAAGTGGACTTGTTATAAAAAGTCACCTTCACGATCTTGACATTGTGGGTTCAACTTCCCCTTTCTATCTTCAAAACCTAAACAATATAAAGACAAGAAAAAATTTAAATCTTTTAATTTATTGCACACCATATCTTTTTGTGTGTGGCATAGATTATTCAGATGCAATCGACTGACCGGAGCCTTTTGATGGATCAAACCTTGACCAACTTTTTGCTGAGGTTGCATATCTCATTTAATATATCTTGCTGCGGTCCAAACTTTTATGACTTTAATTACCCCCTTTTAATTTTGAGGAGGAGAGGCTGTTGAAAAAGATGGGATACGTAAAAAAAAAAGTGTTTCAATAACAATGTAATCCTTATCTTTATCGAACAATGAAGTTTCTTATGGTATTTTTCCCCCCCTAACAATTCGAATGTTACAATTTGTAACTTAGTCTTCGTACTTGATTTATGTATATACTGCAACATAAAGGTGGATACTTTCATATTTTTATGAAATGTTATAATTTGATTTTTGTCTAAATTTAACTAACCTTAGGTTGGTAACGAATAGGAGTACTACTAGTCCAAGTAAACGCGTCGCCTTGCAATTTTTTATTTATGAAATATTGAAACATAGGAGTACTAGTCCAAGTAAACGCATGGCCTTGTATATAGTTTATCCCGAGAATTTAAAAAGAGGAGTTAGACGTTTTGATAATTTGATTTGCAAAAACACAAATAAGTGAATATAAAACTAAGATCACATGAAAAATGAAATCCTAGTTGTTTGATTATATATATATATATATATATATATATATATATATATATATATATATATATATATATATATATTAAAGATCACATAACCTTTCACCTAATGATGTAAAACAACCTAACTAACGAAATTTCAATGAATTGAACTGGAATCTATGTAGATTCTATATATGTATGCTGTTCTAATAAGCAAGCGAGAGAGAAACCAAGCTATAAAGCCACATATAGTTGGATATATATTTTACTTAAAATCAAAGGCTACGACAACAGCCCCACCAAACATTAGATAGGTTTTTTAAATTATACAGTTTCCTCCTCTATTGGTCCAAAAAGTTGAAATCTATCTCTATTTTGTGAACTTTTATTATGAGGAAAATCATTACAATAACGTCAGATGTTCATTTCAAAGGTGCTATTCATGTCATACACGAGTTCTCGTTTTATTTTAATGAGTTAACCAATCACCTTTTGTAGCCCCAAAAAGTACACAAGTTTTATATTAAGTATGCATTTATTTTTATATGTTGGTCGTAATGTTGGACCGAGTGAAACAATGAACTGGCATTTAAAAATTTGCAACTTGCGTAGCACTATGTCTTCCTAAGCTTCATTAGCCAGTCAATGAAAAATGAAATCATTTCTATTAGTAATAAAATTTAGTATACTACATGATAAGTTTCAGTAGATTTAATTTGTCACTACAACAATATAGTAGTAGTTTATTTTAGGATATCGCGTGTAAAAAAAAATTACTCTACTACTTTTTTCTTTAGCTTGTTTCTTTTCCTTCTTTTTTGTTTTTGGAGGTTGGTGGGTCATGATATTGAAGGTGATTGGGTTGAAAATTAAAAGGGACAGAAAGGCAGGAAAGTTTCATTATGGTAATTATGGAACAGTTAAAATTAGGAAAAGAAAGGGTTGATTGTAGTAAGAAGTATGAGTGTAAAAGAAAAGAGGAGAAGTAGAAAGAATAGGCAGGGAGTAAGGGTCTTTCTCAAATGAGTCACTTTCCCCATCTGATGATTACATTAAATAAAGGACCAACATTCTCATGGTATGCCTCCTTTGTCTCGATTAAATTAATTTTCAGCTTTTTCTTGTTCCCACTGTGTAACTTCATTGTTATATAAGTATATATTCACCTCAGAAAATTTGAAATTATAGGGAAGAAAGATAAAAAAGAAAAAGAGGGTAGCAATGAGGTGAAAATAGATGGGTGATGGACCCTATAAGGAAAGGGACATGAAATTATTGAAAGGTGGAAGAGGCCAAAGGAAAAGGAGAGGGTGGGAGTGACAGACTCAAATTTCTTTTCCTTACTTTTCTTTTCTGATTTTCAATCCAAACAACCTTCTATTGGGGGATTTTTGAGGGCCTATATTACAGGTATCCAACAACATCTACATGGTGGTCCAGAAGGGGGTCCACGTGGCCAGACCGGCAGAGTGTGGCCCAAGCCACGTGGGAGCTGTGGTCCATGTGGGTCATGATGTGTCATTAGTTGACACGTATGCAGTAGAAAAACGTGACAGACTGTTACGGGGGAAGGTTGAGTATGGGGTTTGCTTTGCCTATGGTAGCGGGCACAGACTGGATACAATCTTGAAATTTAATTGAAAATCCAGTTTTCTAGCTTGTACCCATTTTGTATTTATGTGTAATATTGTATGAGTTAAAATTTATCTTTGGAATGTTTAAGCCAAGATAATACTAACGAAAGAATTTCCAAGTCGTCTTCTGTCGAGATGGCCCAAGAGCAGTAAAGTCTATGGTCGAAGAGTCAACAAGAGTCATAGTTGAGGTGCCAACAAGGGACGAGGTCGAGGTCGAGTACCGTGACAAAGCTGTAACGGCTAGTTTTCGAGATAGGGCATTAAAGAGAATATTCTAGTAGATATTCTCTACACTTGTACTATTAGGATTTCTTAGGAACATATCCCATACAAAATAGAAAAATAGACAATGATAAGTGAGAGGATACTCATTTGTAAAGAACATACTTTGACTGAAATATTCAAGCTCTCTCTCTCTTGCTAAGATACAAAGACCACCTTTTCACTAACTTGATCTTGAATTTATTCTTATTTCCATGAACGATGATCTTAAATTCAACTAGCACGAACTTTGATTTGAACTCGTACTCCTTGAACATTGATTTGTTCTTCGTTCTTGAACTTGATTGCTTGAAGCTTGAAACTTGTAGAGAAATTTGCGGCATTCGATCCACGATCTCTCTCTTGCTTCTTGTTATAACTTACGGTGTCTTTTCTGAGTTATGAAGACCCATATTTTTAGTTGTGGGAGGAAAGAGTTGTGATGAGAACAAACTCTTCTGACCAATCACATTGAAGCGTGACAAAGCCGCATTTGTTTGGCCAGAACATGTCACTTGCACATGTGGTACGGTTTTATTGGCCTTTTAATTTGACTTGGCATGCCTTGTCATTTTGACACGTAGCATGATCCTATTGGCTCATCCGCTTGACTTGGCGTGCTACGTCATTTGACACTTAGCACCAAAATGAACCTCCAGGAAGATGACAACATGCACTACAAGAAATAAGGGCTACGACGACATTTTATAAATGTCATATTAAGTCACATAAATATCACAAATTCCCTTATCGATATTTTTTTGACACTTAGTTTAAATGTCAGAAATTTCGATGTCGGTAATTTTCTGATACATATATTAATGTCGGTAAAGAATTTATGATATTCATTTGCTGATTTTTTGTGAAACGTCGGATTGAAATTTCTGACATTTAGGATACTGTCAGCAATAAAAAGTGATAATTTTTTTACAACTATTATCAAATGTCAATAGTATCGATTGTTTTTGACACTTGTGCAACACATCCTGTTAATGTCGAAAATACATAATGATCTTTGTACTTAATAATGAAAGCACATTTGATATAAGACAAAAGCTAATATTCATTGCATCATACCTGAAGCCATAACCACCCAATTCCAAAATATATACATCCAAATGCCATTCACCATAGACAATTTGAACTAAAGTAAAATATTATGAAAAGAAGATCCCTATAACTAATTCCAAGTGTATGCCTAAGTAAAATCTAACAAAGTTTGGAACAACAAGAGATTTCTTCACTTCTTCAACTGTCTGCCACTCTTTCTGCTACTTTTTTGAAGGAGCTTCTTCTCCAATTCATTTGCGTGTCTGCCTATTTGAAACTCTTTTGAATTGAGAATATATGTAATTAGGAGTGGCAAACGGGCGGGTCGGGTCGGATATGGTTCGGGTTGAAAACGGGTAATGAAAAAATGGATCAATTATCCGACCCGACCATATTTAATACGGATAAAAAAACGGGTTAACCGGCTGATAATATGGGTTACCCATATTATCCATGACTTCTTGTATATGATCACTTTTGGGAAAATTCTTAGTCTCCCTAACTTGAGGAACCCCCAATTTGAGGCTTTACAAATGTAAAAGTTAGACCCATTGGTTATCCATTGGTTACTCATTGGTTATCCATTTTCTAAATGGATAATATGGTTCTTATCCATATTTGACCCGTTTTTTAAAAGTTCATTATCCAACCCATTTTTTAGTGGATAATATGGATGGTTAACTGTTTTCTTTGAACCATTTTGCTACCCCTATATGTAATGCAGCTTTTTCACAAGTATCCTCTGTGCAGTAGAGAAGACCTCTTGTTTCCAAGTTTGTCTTCAATATTTAGCCCAATAAATTTGGACTTAGCTTATTCACACATATTGAACTTATATGACATGTCCAATTATATTTTAAATTTGGACTAATATATTTTGAATACAGTCTAAATTAATTTATGAATTTTAAATTCAATAAATTTGAATGCCTACAATAATAATCTTATATTTAATAGATGAATTAATGTATGTTTGGTGTTTTTCTTAACTGCCCATTAGTTTGTCACAGTTAAACTTATTATTAGGGAAAATTTCTTGCAATTGTGTATTGCTCATGAATCTTTAACATAGAGATGTTGATTTAAAAATTTATGATGGCTTTGATTATATCCAAGAAATAAAGAAAGCTCTGAATGTCAACTTCTTTGATGCCAGCAAAGACGAGGGAGATATTATTTATGGCTGGAGTAATTAGTTACACATTCACACTCATAATATATTATTAAAGGTAAACGTTGTACCATAATGGTTGTGTAAAAGTTTCTATAAAATAAACATAGATTACTTTAATATTGTCATAATGTTTTAAATTAGATTTCAGATGGTTCCCACTACTTTTAGTGAGTCTCCAATTCTAGCCCTGAAGTTGTTGGATCACAATTCCATACCAGTATCGATTGGCTTGATTTTTTTTCTTCTTAATTGGCTTGACTAAGATACTTCTTGTTTCACTTATTTTAAATGGCGGCCCATATAGGAGTAATAAAGGGGAGAAATTCAAAAATAGCCAGATTTACAAGTGGTCATTCAAAAATAACCGCAGTTTCAAAAGTACTTAAAATTTAGCCACTTTTCATATAAAGATAAATTTGAACAAAAATACTGTTCAAAATTCGAAAAAATACTCCAGTATAATTACCGGTCCAGCATAATATAGTACTCCAATCTCTAGTATATTATACTGAAAATTTCTGCGTATTGGAGTTCCAGCATAATATGCTGGAAGTTCATACACAGGTGCACCGATCTCCAGTATATTATGTTGAAACTTTTCGTGTTCCAATAAAATAGTGGCTATTTTCCAATGACTTTGCAAACGCTGGCTATTTTTAAATTATTAGTCAGAAAACTGGCTAGCCCGTGCTATTTTTACGTAATAAAGTGCAAGTATACAACCACTTTATATGTGATGATGAAATATTGTGGGCCTTTTGACTCTACGCCAAGTGCACAGATAGTTATTCTCAGGGATGCTATTTAGAGATTAGCCATGTAACGACCCGGCCGGTCGTTTTGAGAATTTAAGCTCCGTCCAGTGGCGTAAGGTCTGGAACATCTTCATAATATGAGTATCAACTTGCGTGCATGGTTGAATTCAGTTAATGGATGATTTAGAGTCAAATTGGAAGAAAGAATCTAGTTTTGGGAGTTTAAGCGGTGAGAATTTGACTAGAATTTGACTTTTGAGTAAACGGCCCCAGAATGGATTTTGGGTGATCTCAACAGCTTCGTATGGTGATTTTGGACTTAGGCGCGCATCCGGATACAGATTTGGAGGTCCTTAGGGTAATTTGAGGCGTTTCGGTGAAAGTTGGAAAAGTTGAGGTTTGGAAAATGGAGAAGTTTGACCCATAGTTGACTTTTGCGATATCGGGGTCGGAATGCAATTCCGAGAGCTGGAGCAGCTCCGTTATGTCATTTTGGACTTGTCTGCAAAATTTAGCGTCATTCCGAGTTGATTTGATTGGTTTCGGCATAAGTTTTCGAAGTTGGAAGATTTAAAAGTTCCTAATCGATTCATGGTGCGATTCATCGTTTCGACGTTGTTTGATGTGATTTGAGACCTCAAGCGAGTCCGTTTTAGGTTACAGGACTTGCTTGTGTGTTTAGACGGGGTCCCGGGGCCTCAGGTGTGTTTCGGACGAGGTCGGATGTTTTGCATAGTTATAAACAGGTCTGGTTCTGGTGTTTTCGCACCTGCGACCTTAGAGCGCAGGTGCGGCTCCGCTTCTGCGTGAGCCCCGCCGTTTCTGCGGTCATGTAGGCCTGGGTAATTTTTCGCTTCTGCGGCTCCACTTTCTACTTCTGCGGTGCCGCTGGTGCGGTTAATTTCCGCAGATGTGATTCCAGGACAAGTAGTCAAAGTTCGCAGATGCAGACTCTTTCTCGCAGATGCGGTTTCTTGACCGCAGATGCGGAAGTCCTGGCAGAATCCTTTTATATCGAGGGTTAGCCATTTTCTTCATATTTTGAGTTTTTAACTTCGGATTCGGGAGCTTCTTTTGGGGTTTTTCAGGCAAGTCGATTAGGTAAGTGTTCTTCACCTAGAATCTAACATATTCCATGAATCTATCTTCATTTATACCTTTTGATTTGTGCTTTGGGTTGAGGGAAATGTGAGTTTTTGAAGGAAAATTTCTAAAATGAAAAATCATGATTTGAGGGACCAAATGGTGTCGGAAATTGATACTTTTTGTATGGTTGAATGGGAATGGGTAATTGAATTTTTGTAAAATTTGTCGGGTTCCGAGGTGTGGGCCCGGGGGTCGACTTTTGGACCGATTTTTAGATTTTGTTAAAGATTGAAACTTTATGATTCAGAATAGTTTCTTATGTGTTTTATTTGTGCTTTGAAGTTATTTTGGTTGGATTTGAGCTGTCCGGAGGTCTTTTCAACTGAGAAGTGCATTTTTGAGTATCGGTTTATCGTCTTGAGGTAAGTATCTTGCCTAACCTTGTGTGGGGGACTTCCCCTTAGGATTGAAGTCTTCTATGTTGATTGTGGTTAGTGTGCGCGAGGTGACGAGTGCGTGCTCGGACTTATCTGTGAAAAATTGGTCTTTTAGAGTTCTTAGGTCCTTATATTCACTCTGTATGAATGTGTTTTTGACATGACTGAGTTTCCTATTTACTAGTTTCACATCTACATGCTTGATTGGAAATAATTGCTTCAAGATTCACTCTTATTGCTTAATTGACTCCTATTTGATTTAATTGAAGAATTTCGCCTCTCCTATTGTCATGCTATCTTTTCATAGCTGTTTGTCTTATTTGTGAATCATTATTATCCTTCCTGAAATTTGTATAGTCTTAAGTGAAGCTAAAGATCATCTTTCCCTAATTGAATTGTCGAATATCCTCGAAATTGCCCAACCTTAAAAGGAGTTAGATAACCTATATCTTTGTTGACTTGCCCTTATTTGGGGGCTACTTGACTCGCGTTGATTTCCTTGTTATTGACTTGTATATTGTGGGATCGACGCTATACTTTAGTTTTCCCGTGTTGAACTGTTCACTTTATGCCAACATTATTTTCTGTGGTTATTACTTGAGAGATGGTCCTACCGTTCCTTGTGATTTACAGTCCTTAAGTTGATTACTTGTCTTACCTTGTATTATTGTCATTTTTGTTGTTGTTATATGTATCGTGGTGATGTACGAGCTTTCTGTTGTGCTGTGACTATTATTTCTGTTGGTTGCGCTGCGTTGGGACTACGGGGCGATATCCCGGGAGATCCCCCTGCATATTTACTTTAGGACTACGGATCGATATTCCGGGAGATCCCCCTGCATGTTTACTTTGGGACTACGGATCGTATTCCGGGAGATTCCTCTGCACGTTTACTTTTGGGACTACGGGACTGCACCCGGGAGATTCCCCTGTACTGGATATTTACTTTTGGGACTACGAGACTGCACTCCGGATATTCCCCTATACTGGATATTCACTTTTGGGACTACGGGACGATATCCCGGGAGATTCTTTGCACATTTACGTTTGGGACTACGGGATGATATCCTAGGATATCCCCTGTTAAAATCATTACATTCTGAGCTGATGTTTTCATTGATCCTATCACTGTGTAAACATTATAGGTGATGTCCGTTCCATTCATTATACTTACTAGTTGGTACGAATTATGTTAGGACACTTGCACAAGCATACACGTGGTTAATGACCCTTATCGGGTAGGAGGCTCTTTGAGATTTCTGAGTGTAGACGCACACCTTGTTATTTGCCTTCCATGTGAGAATGACCCTTTTAGGGTACGTGAGTTGTCAGTATGATCAGGAGGTGTGTCGAGGGCACATGATGCCAAGTGTTAGGGTTCAGGTGTTGAGACCCGTATATGAGATGGGGTGTCACAGGGTGACTTATATTCGAGGTTATCTTTTTGAAAAGATTATATTTGGAGGTACTTATTTTTAATTAACTATTTTGAAATGTCACAGGGTGACTGATACTCGATGAAAATTTGTTTGAAAAGATTATATTTGAAAGCATTATTTTGAAAGAAACTCTTTTGAAAAGAACATTTATTTGAAGGAATTATATTTCAAACTATTTTTATCACTTGAAAGAGTTTGATTATTTGATTGATGCTTGCTGGTTAAGACTTAAGGTGAGAATTATCAAAGTTGTTGGGTTATGACTTGTTTTTACCGTATTTGTGATTTCGGATTTGGACTGTCTCCTCGTTTACCTTTCCGTGATTTCCTTGTGGTGTTCCGCCGAGTACTTGCTGTTTTTCTTTCCTTATTGCACTTACTGTATTGTTAGCCGTATCGCGTAATCTCTATATAAATATCATGTTCTGTATATTAGACCAGTAGGTGTCTTGACTGTTCCTCGTCACTACTCCACCAAGGTTAGTCTTGATACTTACTGGCACCGCTGTGGTATGCTCATACTACACTTCTGCATATTTTTTTGTGCAGATCCAGGTATTGTTCGCTAGTAGCTGTGCGGATTCTCGCCGAGGAGACTCAAGGTATCCTTGCTGCTGCGTTCGCAGGCTTCGGAGTCACCTTTCTATTTTATATTCACACCGTTGTACTTATTTCCATACGGTTGTATTTAGAAGTTGTAGCGAAACTCTGTAGAGCTTATGACTTGTACTACCGGATTTTGGGAAGATGTTCATTGTAATAAGGATTCATTTCAGAAGAATTTTAGATGTTGTTATTTATTGTTGTTATTCCGCAATTATTAGGCTTACCTAGTCCTTAAGACTAGGTGCCATCACGATACCCAACGGAGGGAAAGTTGGGTCGTGACAAGCCAATACTTATTTTGTCCTAAAATTTTAAACTAAAAATCTTACTTCAGGACAATTCAAGATATTTGTTCCCAAAAATTTGAACTGAAAAACTAAAATTTAGGATACACTAGTTAATTCTTAAATAGAAGACCTTTTGAGTGGCTGCCTGATGTTATTTCTACGAATTTAGCACGGCGCGACCCTTAAATGGGGATGGTCTGAGAGAAATGTCCCCAGTTTTATGATTTTAGCAAAATGTCTTTTTTTATTTTATTTGAACACTATCGTTCTTTAGATTTTTTTTTTGTTTGATTGTGGAGAATAAAAGTTATGATAAATTATTCTAAAAATCGTTGAAATGTTATTTGTTCTTAAACTTTTGGTTCAAACACAGATATTGGTGGTTTACTGTATAAATCTCAAAACTCCATTGTTGGACCTTATAAAGCGTTGAAGAAGGCAAAGTGGGTCCTTTTGATTTGGTGTTATTCGACTAAATTGGTGGTTGGAGATTGTTTGTGCTGGTATTTGAAAGATTTGTTTCAAATTTGAGATCATTTGGAGCGGATTTGGGGTCATTTGATCGAAATTGAAGTTGCAAATTTGAAGAACACTTTGTTAAAACAACCCAAAAAAGTATGTCAATTCGATAGACTTCGATGAACAACTTAACAAATAGGTAGACAAAATATAGGATTAACTCTACCGACCCGGTAGAAAAAATCCTGAAGAGCAATAGTATGACAATCCGGTAGACTTCGCTGAACAATTTAATCCGATAGAAAAATCCCTGAAGAGCTTGTGCGAGTTTGGAATTATTTTTTAAATATCGCCAAATTTAGAGACATTCCACTATAACCACCCAAAAAGTTTCCTTTGTGTCAATCACCCCGCCTTTTCACACACATAAGTTTTTGTTTTAGCAGTCTAGCATTATTTTGTGTGTGTGTGGTGGGGGGGGGGGGTGGGGGGGGGGTTGTTACTTAAGTGTACTACCTAAGTGGATGACGAAACGGACCTAGAACAAGTA